>NW_028124601.1:0-73000 GCF_965194825.1 Balaenoptera physalus
TTTAGGCCCATAACCTAAGACCACCAGAATGGGAAAGACAGAGGCAGGCAAATGTGCACTGCAGCAATATTGAAATAGCCAAGACATGGAAGCAAAACAAAGGTTTATAAACAGGTAAATGGACAAAGAAGAAGTGGTATATGGACAGATTGGAATATTAGTCACGAAAAACATAGAAGAATGGCATAGGCAGAACCACAGATGAGCCTAGAGATAATCACACAACGTGAAGTAAGTCAGAATGCGAAAGACAAATGTGCTCAGGTATCACTTATGTCATCTGATTATTCATAAAAAGAACATATTTCCACAGAGAAAGACAATCTCAGATTGAGAAGAAAAACTAATGGTTAAGCCAAAGAAAAGGTGTGAGGAATGAATAAATTAAGATATTGGGGTCAACAACCATTTACTAATACATACAAAATTTATCATCCCCAAAGACCTATGGAATACCAAGGGTGGTCTACTCAACACTTTGTAATAACCTACATGGAAAAGGACCCAAATATCAAGAGATATATGTAAATGTGTAAATGAACAAGATTCTGTACACCTAGAACAAAAGACATTTTTCAATCAAATCTGCTCTGATAAAATCTACAATTTAAAGACACAAACAAGAATTAAGGAGGCAAAACTTATGGGGGTTTGCCCTGGCACATTCCACTCTAATCTGCAACCTAAAATCACAACTTGCACCAAGATTCTGTTTCCCTAGCAAGCAGAGTTGGCAACGTAGAAATGCTGCCACCCTAAGGCCGTTTCCTTAAACAGCAGCTTTCAATCTACTGCTAATAGTCACTAATATTCACAAGGACTGCCGGGCTGTAAATGACTCATGCCCTCAAAAAATGTCCTGGGGTAGGGAATGGCCAAAAAAGTTCACAACACGGAAAACTTTTCAAGAAAAGAGTTTGAAGAGGTAAGTGTTACTCACTCTGTTATTTAAAAAAAAAGAAGAACAGGGATAAAAGCTCAATTTCAGGAATTATTTATTGGTTCGGTGCAAATCCAAACTACAAAAGGACTTCGCCACCCGATATTCAAAATGCCATCCATCAAAAGTCTACAAACAATGAATGCTGACTGGTTAGTGGAGAAAGGCATACCCACTATGCTGTTCGTTGGATGTAAACTGGTAACAGCTCATCATGAGAACAGAATGGAGCTGCATTTAAAAGGTAAAAACTGAGCTACCATGGGATGCGGCCCATCCCCTAATGGGCCAATAACCTAAGGAGACCAGAATAGGAAAGGCACAGACAGGCACACATGCACTGCAGCAATACTGACAATAGCCAAGACATGCAAGCAAACAAAATGTCCATCAACAGATAAATGGACAAAGAAGAAGCGTAATACGTACCGAATGGAATAGTTGCCTCGGGAAAAAAATGAACAGTGCCGTTTTCAGGACTGCAGAGGAGCCTAGAAATAATCATATTAGGTTCAGTAAGTCAAAAGGGAATGACAAATCTCCTATGGTATCATTTATACATGTTATCCTAAGATTGCTACCAATGAACATATTTTCACAGAAAAAGACACTCAGAGATTTGTAAAACAAAATAATGGTTAACCAAAATGAAAGGTGGGAGGATGGATAAACTAGGATTATGGGGCTAACATACATATACTAATGTATGTTAAATGTATAGAAACAAATAACCTATAAACTATATGAATTATATAATCACCAATACATATAAAATATATAATGACAAAACACCTACCAAATACCAAGGGAGGTCTACTCAACATTCTGTAATAACATACATGGTAACAGGATCCAAAGATGAACAGACATATGTATGAATCATTGAGCAGATTCTGTACAGCCAGACAATCACAACACTCTAATCAAATTCACTCTGATAAGAAATATAAATTAAATTTATAAAACAAACATAAGTAAGAAGACATAACCTTCTGGGGGCTCGTCCCAGCACATTCCACTCTAATTTACAACCTCGGAACACTACCTCCAGGAAGACTCTGTTGCCCTAGTAACAAGAGTTGAGAACGTAACAATGCTGCCGCCTTGTGGCTGTTTGCCACAACAACAGGTTCAAACCCAGTGCTAATGGTTGCTCAATAGTCACAAGGACTGCAGGGCCGTAAATGACACCTGCCCTCAAAAAATGCCCTGGGGTAGGGAATAGGCAAGAAATTTCAACACATGACAAATTTTTCAAGAAGTCAATATGAAGAGGGAAGTTGTACTCACTCTTTAATAAAAAAAGGAAAAGAAAAAAGCAGGACATGCCTAAAGCTCAGGATAAGAAATTAGTAGCCACATGCTAATCCAACCTCCAAAAGGGTTTCAGCTCACACCAGTCCAATGAGCATCGGCCAAGATTCGACAAACTATAAATGCTGAAGGGATTTTAGAGAACTGCGCACCTTCTGGCTGCTTGTGGGAGGTAAATTAGTGACAGCACTAACGAAAATGGCATGGAGCTGCTTTAAAAGGTAAAAAGTGAGCTACCATATGATGCGGCAGGGCCCCTTTTAGGCCCATAACCTAAGACCACCAGAATGGGAAAGACAGAGGCAGGCAAATGTGCACTGCAGCAATATTGAAATAGCCAAGACATGGAAGCAAAACAAAGGTTTATAAACAGGTAAATGGACAAAGAAGAAGTGGTATATGGACAGATTGGAATATTAGTCACGAAAAACATAGAAGAATGGCATAGGCAGAACCACAGATGAGCCTAGAGATAATCACACAACGTGAAGTAAGTCAGAATGCGAAAGACAAATGTGCTCAGGTATCACTTATGTCATCTGATTATTCATAAAAAGAACATATTTCCACAGAGAAAGACAATCTCAGATTGAGAAGAAAAACTTATGGTTAAGCCAAAGAAAAGGTGTGAGGAATGAATAAATTAAGATATTGGGGTCAACAACCATATACTAATACATACAAATTATATCATCCCCAAAGACCTATGGAATACCAATGGTGGTCTACTCAACACTTTGTAATAACCTACATGGAAAAGGACCCAAATATCAAGAGATATATGTAAATGTGTAAATGAACAAGATTCTGTACACCTAGAACAAAAGACATTTTTCAATCAAATCTGCTCTGATAAAAACTACAATTTAAAGACACAAACAAGAATTAAGGAGGCAAAACTTATGGGGGTTTGCCCTGGCACATTCCACTCTAATCTGCAACCTAAAATCACAACTTGCACCAAGATTCTGTTTCCCTAGCAAGCAGAGTTGGCAACGTAGAAATGCTGCCACCCTAAGGCCGTTTCCTTAAACAGCAGCTTTCAATCTACTGCTAATAGTCACTAATATTCACAAGGACTGCCGGGCTGTAAATGACTCATGCCCTCAAAAAAGGTCCTGGGGTAGGGAATGGCCAAAAAAAGTTCACAACACGGAAAACTTTTCAAGAAAAGAGTTTGAAGAGGTAAGGGTTACTCACTCTGTTATTTTAAAAAAAAGAAGAACATGGATAAAAGCTCAATTTCAGGAATTATTTATTGGTTGGATGCAAATCCAAACTACAAAAGGACTTCGCCACCCAATATACAAAATGCCATGCGTCAAAAGTCTACAAACAATGAATGCTGACGGGTTAGTGGAGAAAGGCATACCCACTATGCTGTTCGTTGGATGTAAACTGTTAACAGCTCATCATGAGAACAGAATGGAGCTGCATTTAAAAAGTAAAAACTGAGCTACCATGGGATGCGGCCCATCCCCTAATGGGCCAATAACCCAAGGAGACCAGAATAGGAAAGGCACACACAGGCACACATGCACTGCAGCAATACTGACAATAGCCAAGACATGCAAGCAAACAAAATGTCCATCAACAGATAAACGGACAAAGAAGAAGCGTTATACGTACCGAATGGAATAGTTGCCTCGGGAAAAAAATGAACAGTGCCGTTTTCAGGACTGCAGAGGAGCCTAGAAATAATCATATTAGGTTCAGTAAGTCAAAAGGGAATGACAAATCTCCTATGGTATCATTTATACATGTTATCCTAAGATTGCTACCAATGAACATATTTTCACAGAAGAAGACACTCAGAGATTTGTAAAACAAAATAATGGTTAACCAAAATGAAAGGTGGGAGGATGGATAAATTAGGATTATGGGGCTAACATACATATACTAATGTATGTTAAATGTATAGAAACAAATAACCTATAAACTATATGAATTATATAATCACCAATACATATAAAATATATAATGACAAAACACCTACCAAATACCAAGGGAGGTCTACTCAACATTCTGTAATAACATACATGGTAACAGGATCCGAAGATGAACAGACATATGTATGAATCATTGAGCAGATTCTGTACAGCCAGACAATCACAACACTCTAATCAAATTCACTCTGATAAGAAATATAAATTAAATTTATAAAACAAACATAAGTAAGAAGACATAACCTTCTGGGGGCTCGTCCCAGCACATTCCACTCTAATTTACAACCTCGGAACACTACCTCCAGGAAGACTCTGTTGCCCTAGTAACAAGAGTTGAGAACGTAACAATGCTGCCGCCTTGTGGCTGTTTGCCACAACAACAGGTTCAAACCCAGTGCTAATGGTTGCTCAATAGTCACAAGGACTGCAGGGCCGTAAATGACACCTGCCCTCAAAAAATGCCCTGGGGTAGGGAATAGGCAAGAAATTTCAACACATGACAAATTTTTCAAGAAGTCAATATGAAGAGGGAAGTTGTACTCACTCTTTAATAAAAAAAGGAAAAGAAAAAAGCAGGACATGCCTAAAGCTCAGGATAAGAAATTAGTAGCCACATGCTAATCCAACCTCCAAAAGGGTTTCAGCTCACACCAGTCCAATGAGCATCGGCCAAGATTCGACAAACTATAAATGCTGAAGGGATTTTAGAGAACTGCGCACCTTCTGGCTGCTTGTGGGAGGTAAATTAGTGACAGCACTAACGAAAATGGCATGGAGCTGCTTTAAAAGGTAAAAAGTGAGCTACCATATGATGCGGCAGGGCCCCTTTTAGGCCCATAACCTAAGACCACCAGAATGGGAAAGACAGAGGCAGGCAAATGTGCACTGCAGCAATATTGAAATAGCCAAGACATGGAAGCAAAACAAAGGTTTATAAACAGGTAAATGGACAAAGAAGAAGTGGTATATGGACAGATTGGAATATTAGTCACGAAAAACATAGAAGAATGGCATAGGCAGAACCACAGATGAGCCTAGAGATAATCACACAACGTGAAGTAAGTCAGAATGCGAAAGACAAATGTGCTCAGGTATCACTTATGTCATCTGATTATTCATAAAAAGAACATATTTCCACAGAGAAAGACAATCTCAGATTGAGAAGAAAAACTTATGGTTAAGCCAAAGAAAAGGTGTGAGGAATGAATAAATTAAGATATTGGGGTCAACAACCATATACTAATACATACAAATTATATCATCCCCAAAGACCTATGGAATACCAATGGTGGTCTACTCAACACTTTGTAATAACCTACATGGAAAAGGACCCAAATATCAAGAGATATATGTAAATGTGTAAATGAACAAGATTCTGTACACCTAGAACAAAAGACATTTTTCAATCAAATCTGCTCTGATAAAAACTACAATTTAAAGACACAAACAAGAATTAAGGAGGCAAAACTTATGGGGGTTTGCCCTGGCACATTCCACTCTAATCTGCAACCTAAAATCACAACTTGCACCAAGATTCTGTTTCCCTAGCAAGCAGAGTTGGCAACGTAGAAATGCTGCCACCCTAAGGCCGTTTCCTTAAACAGCAGCTTTCAATCTACTGCTAATAGTCACTAATATTCACAAGGACTGCCGGGCTGTAAATGACTCATGCCCTCAAAAAAGGTCCTGGGGTAGGGAATGGCCAAAAAAAGTTCACAACACGGAAAACTTTTCAAGAAAAGAGTTTGAAGAGGTAAGGGTTACTCACTCTGTTATTTTAAAAAAAAGAAGAACATGGATAAAAGCTCAATTTCAGGAATTATTTATTGGTTGGATGCAAATCCAAACTACAAAAGGACTTCGCCACCCAATATACAAAATGCCATGCGTCAAAAGTCTACAAACAATGAATGCTGACGGGTTAGTGGAGAAAGGCATACCCACTATGCTGTTCGTTGGATGTAAACTGTTAACAGCTCATCATGAGAACAGAATGGAGCTGCATTTAAAAAGTAAAAACTGAGCTACCATGGGATGCGGCCCATCCCCTAATGGGCCAATAACCCAAGGAGACCAGAATAGGAAAGGCACACACAGGCACACATGCACTGCAGCAATACTGACAATAGCCAAGACATGCAAGCAAACAAAATGTCCATCAACAGATAAACGGACAAAGAAGAAGCGTTATACGTACCGAATGGAATAGTTGCCTCGGGAAAAAAATGAACAGTGCCGTTTTCAGGACTGCAGAGGAGCCTAGAAATAATCATATTAGGTTCAGTAAGTCAAAAGGGAATGACAAATCTCCTATGGTATCATTTATACATGTTATCCTAAGATTGCTACCAATGAACATATTTTAACAGAAGAAGACACTCAGAGATTTGTAAAACAAAATAATGGTTAACCAAAATGAAAGGTGGGAGGATGGATAAATTAGGATTATGGGGCTAACATACATATACTAATGTATGTTAAATGTATAGAAACAAATAACCTATAAACTATATGAATTATATAATCACCAATACATATAAAATATATAATGACAAAACACCTACCAAATACCAAGGGAGGTCTACTCAACATTCTGTAATAACATACATGGTAACAGGATCCGAAGATGAACAGACATATGTATGAATCATTGAGCAGATTCTGTACAGCCAGACAATCACAACACTCTAATCAAATTCACTCTGATAAGAAATATAAATTAAATTTATAAAACAAACATAAGTAAGGAGATATAACCTTCTGGGGGCTGGTCCCAGCACATTCCACTCTAATTTACAACCTCGGAACACTACCTCCAGGAAGACTCTGTTGCCCTAGTAACAAGAGTTGAGAACGTAACAATGCTGCCGCCTTGTGTCTGTTTGCCACAACAACAGGTTCAAACCCAGTGCTAATGGTTGCTCAATAGTCACAAGGACTGCAGGGCCGTAAATGACACCTGCCCTCAAAAAATGCCCTGGGGTAGGGAATAGGTAAGAAATTTCAACACATGACAAATTTTTCAAGAAGTCAAAATGAAGAGGGAAGTTGTACTCACTCTTTAATAAAAAAAGGAAAAGAAAAAAGCAGGACATGCCTAAAGCTCAGGATAAGAAATTAGTAGCCACATGCTAATCCAACCTCCAAAAGGGTTTCAGCTCACACCAGTCCAATGAGCATCGGCAAAGAGTCGACAAACGATAAATGCTGAAGGGATTTTAGAGAACTGCGCACCTTCTGGCTGCTGGTGGGAGGTAAATTAGTAACAGCACTTACGAAAATGGAATGGAGCTGCTTTAAAAGGTAACAAGTGAGCTACCATATGATGCGGCAGGGCACCTTTTAGGCCCATAACCTAAGACCACCAGAATGGGAAAGACAGAGGCAGGCAAATGTGCACTGCAGCAATATTGAAATAGCCAAGACATGGAAGCAAAACAAAGGTTTATAAACAGGTAAATGGACAAAGAAGAAGTGGTATATGGAAAGATTGGAATATTAGTCACGAAAAAAATAAAAGAATGGCATAGGCAGAACCACAGATGAGCCTAGAGATAATCACACAACGTGAAGTAAGTCAGAATGCGAAAGACAAATGTCCTCGGGTATCACTTATGTCATCTGATTATTCATAAAAAGAACATATTTCCACAGAGAAAGACAATCTCAGATTGAGAAGAAAAACTTATGGTTAAGCCAAAGAAAAGGTGTGAGGAATGAATAAATTAAGATATTGGGGTCAACAACCATATACTAATACATACAAAATATATCATCCCCAAAGATCTATGGAATACCAAGAGTGGTCTACTCAACACTTTGTAATAACCTACACGGAAAAGGACCCAAATATCAAGAGATATATGTAAATGTGTAAATGAACAAGATTCTGTACACCTAGAACAAAAGACATTTTTCAATCAAATCTGCTCTGATAAAATCTACAATTTAAAGACACAAACAAGAATTAAGGAGGCAAAACTTATGGGGGTTTGCCGTGGCACATTCCACTCTAATCTGCAACCTAAAATCACAACTTGCACCAAGATTCTGTTGTCCTAGCAAGCAGAGTTGGCAACGTAGAAATGCTGCCACCCTAAGGCCGTTTCCTTAAACAGCAGCTTTCAATCTACTGCTAATAGTCACTAATATTCACAAGGACTGCCGGGCTGTAAATGACTCATGCCCTCAAAAAATGTCCTGGGGTAGGGTATGGCCAAAAAAGTTCACAACACATAAAACGTTTCAAGAAAAGAGTTTGAAGAGGTAAGTGTTACTCACTCTGTTATTTAAAAAAAAAGAAGAACAGGGATAAAAGCTCAATTTCAGGAATTATTTATTGGTTCGGTGCAAATCCAAACTACAAAAGGACTTCGCCACCCGATATTCAAAATGCCATCCGTCAAAAGTCTACAAACAATGAATGCTGACAGGTTAGTGGAGAAAGGCATACCCACTATGCTGTTCGTTGGATGTAAACTGGTAACAGCTCATCATGAGAACAGAATGGAGCTGCATTTAAAAGGTAAAAACTGAGCTACCATGGGATGCGGCCCATCCCCTAATGGGCCAATAACCTAAGGAGACCAGAATAGGAAAGGCACAGACAGGCACACATGCACTGCAGCAATACTGACAATAGCCAAGACATGCAAGCAAACAAAATGTCCATCAACAGATAAATGGACAAAGAAGAAGCGTAATGCGTACCGAATGGAATAGTTGCCTCGGGAAAAAAATGAACAGTGCCGTTTTCAGGACTGCAGAGGAGCCTAGAAATAATCATATTAGGTTCAGTAAGTCAAAAGGGAATGACAAATCTCCTATGGTATCATTTATACATGTTATCCTAAGATTGCTACCAATGAACATATTTTCACAGAAAAAGACACTCAGAGATTTGTAAAACAAAATAATGGTTAACCAAAATGAAAGGTGGGAGGATGGATAAATTAGGATTATGGGGCTAACATACATATACTAATGTATGTTAAATGTATAGAAATAAATAAACTATAAACTATATGAATTATATAATCACCAATACATATAAAATATATAATGACAAAACACCTACCAAATACCAAGGGAGGTCTACTCAACATTCTGTATTAACATACATGGTAACAGGATCCGAAGATGAACAGACATATGTATGAATCATTGAGCAGATTCTGTACAGCCAGACAATCACAACACTCTAATCAAATTCACTCTGATAAGAAATATAAATTAAATTTATAAAACAAACATAAGTAAGGAGACATAACCTTCTGGGGGCTGGTCCCAGCACATTCCACTCTAATTTACAACCTCGGAACACTACCTCCAGGAAGACTCTGTTGCCCTAGTAACAAGAGTTGAGAACGTAACAATGCTGCCGCCTTGTGGCTGTTTGCCACAACAACAGGTTCAAACCCAGTGCTAATGGGTGCTCAATAGTCCCAAGGACTGCAGGGCCGTAAATGACACCTGCCCTCAAAAAATGCCCTGGGGTAGGGAATAGGCAAGAAATTTCAACACATGACAAATTTATCAAGAAGTCAATATGAAGAGGGAAGTTGTACTCACTCTTTAATAAAAAAAGGAAAAGAAAAAAGCAGGACATGCCTAAAGCTCAGGATAAGAAATTAGTAGCCACATGCTAATCCAACCTCCAAAAGGGTTTCAGCTCACACCAGTCCAATGAGCATCAGCAAAGAGTCGACAAACTATAAATGCTGAAGGGATTTTAGAGAACTGCACAACTTCTGGCTGCTGGTGGGAGGTAAATTAGTGACAGCACTAACGAAAATGGAATGGAGCTGCTTTAAAAGGTAAAAAGTGAGCTACCATATGATGCGGCAGGGCCCCTTTTAGGCCCATAACCTAAGACCACCAGAATGGGAAAGACAGAGGCAGGCAAATGTGCACTGCAGCAATATTGAAATAGCCAAGACATGGAAGCAAAACAAAGGTTTATAAACAGGTAAATGGACAAAGAAGAAGTGGTATATGGACAGATTGGAATATTAGTCACGAAGAAAGTAAAAGAATGGCATAGGCAGAACCACAGATGAGCCTAGAGATAATCACACAACGTGAAGTAAGTCAGAATGCGAAAGACAAATGTCCTCGGGTATCACTTATGTCATCTGATTATTCATAAAAAGAACATATTTCCACAGAGAAAGACAATCTCAGATTGAGAAGAAAAACTTATGGTTAAGCCAAAGAAAAGGTGTGAGGAATGAATAAATTAAGATATTGGGGTCAACAACCATATACTAATACATACAAAATATATCATCCCCAAAGACCTATGGAATACCAAGGGTGGTCTACTCAACACTCTGTAATAACCTACAAGGAAAAGGACCCAAATATCAAGAGATATATGTAAATGTGTAAATGAACAAGATTCTGTACACCTAGAACAAAAGACATTTTTCAATCAAATCTGCTCTGATAAAAACTACAATTTAAAGACACAAACAAGAATTAAGGAGGCAAAACGTATGGGGGTTTGCCCTGGCACATTCCACTCTAATCTGCAACCTAAAATCACAACTTGCACCAAGATTCTGTTTCCCTAGCAAGCAGAGTTGGCAACGTAGAAATGCTGCCACCCTAAGGCCGTTTCCTTAAACAGCAGCTTTCAATCTACTGCTAATAGTCACTAATATTCACAAGGACTGCCGGGCTGTAAATGACTCATGCCCTCAAAAAATTTCCTGGGGTAGGGAATGGCCAAAAAAAGTTCACAACACGGAAAACTTTTCAAGAAAAGAGTTTGAAGAGGTAAGTGTTATTCACTCTGTTATTTTTAAAAAAAGAAGAACATGGATAAAAGCTCAATTTCAGGAATTATTTATTGGTTGGATGCAAATCCAAACTACAAAAGGACTTCGCCACCCAATATTCAAAATGCCATCAGTCAAAAGTCTACAAACAATGAATGCTGACGGGTTAGTGGAGAAAGGCATACCCACTATGCTGTTCGTTGGATGTAAACTGGTAACAGCTCATCATCAGAACACAATGGAGCTGCATTTAAAAGGTAAAAACTGAGCTACCATGGGATGCGGCCCATCCCCTAATGGGCCAATAACCTAAGGAGACCAGAATAGGAAAGGCACAGACAGGCACACATGCACTGCAGCAATACTGACAATAGCCAAGACATGCAAGCAAACAAAATGTCCATCAACAGATAAATGGACAAAGAAGAAGCGTAATGCGTACCGAATGGAATAGTTGCCTCGGGAAAAAAGTGAACAGTGCCGTTTTCAGGACTGCAGAGGAGCCTAGAAATAATCATATTAGGTTCAGTAAGTCAAAAGGGAATGACAAATCTCCTATGGTATCATTTATACATGTTATCCTAAGATTGCTACCAATGAACATATTTTCACAGAAAAAGACACTCAGAGATTTGTAAAACAAAATAATGGTTAACCAAAATGAAAGGTGGGAGGATGGATAAATTAGGATTATGGGGCTAACATACATATACTAATGTATGTTAAATGTATAGAAACAAATAACCTATAAACTATATGAATTATATAATCACCAATACATATAAAATATATAATGACAAAACACCTACCAAATACCAAGGGAGGTCTACTCAACATTCTGTAATAACATACATGGTAACAGGATCCAAAGATGAACAGACATATGTATGAATCATTGAGCAGATTCTGTACAGCCAGACAATCACAACACTCTAATCAAATTCACTCTGATAAGAAATATAAATTAAATTTATAAAACAAACATAAGTAAGGAGACATAACCTTCTGGGGGCTGGTCCCAGCACATTCCACTCTAATTTACAACCTCGGAACACTACCTCCAGGAAGACTCTGTTGCCCTAGTAACAAGAGTTGAGAAAGTAACAATGCTGCCGCCTTGTGGCTGTTTGCCACAACAACAGGTTCAAACCCAGTGCTAATGGTTGCTCAATAGTCACAAGGACTGCAGGGCCGTAAATGACACCTGCCCTCAAAAAATGCCCTGGGGTAGGGAATAGGCAAGAAATTTCAACACATGACAAATTTTTCAAGAAGTCAATATGAAGAGGGAAGTTGTACTCACTCTTTAATAAAAAAAGGAAAAGAAAAAAGCAGGACATGCCTAAAGCTCAGGATAAGAAATTAGTAGCCACATGCTAATCCAACCTCCAAAAGGGTTTCAGCTCACACCAGTCCAATGAGCATCGGCAAAGAGTCGACAAACTATAAATGCTGAAGGGATTTTAGAGAACTGCGCACCTTCTGGCTGCTTGTGGGAGGTAAATTAGTGACAGCACTAACGAAAATGGAATGGAGCTGCTTTAAAAGGTAAAAAGTGAGCTACCATAGGATGCGGCAGGGCCCCTTTTAGGCCCATAACCTAAGACCACCAGAATGGGAAAGACAGAGGCAGGCAAATGTGCACTGCAGCAATATTGAAATAGCCAAGACATGGAAGCAAAACAAAGGTTTATAAACAGGTAAATGGACAAAGAAGAAGTGGTATATGGACAGATTGGAATATTAGTCACGAAAAAAATAAAAGAATGGCATAGGCAGAACCACAGATGAGCCTAGAGATAATCACACAACGTGAAGTAAGTCAGAATGCGAAAGACAAATGTCCTCGGGTATCACTTATGTCATCTGATTATTCATAAAAAGAACATATTTCCACAGAGAAAGACAATCTCAGATTGAGAAGAAAAACTTATGGTTAAGCCAAAGAAAAGGTGTGAGGAATGAATAAATTAAGATATTGGGGTCAACAACCATATACTAATACATACAAATTATATCATCCCCAAAGACCTATGGAATACCAAGGGTGGTCTATTCAACACTTTGTAATAACCTATATGGAAAAGGACCCAAATATCAAGAGATATATGTAAATGTGTAAATGAACAAGATTCTGTACACCTAGAACAAAAGACATTTTTCAATCAAATCTGCTCTGATAAAAACTACAATTTAAAGACACAAACAAGAATTAAGGAGGCAAAACGTATGGGGGTTTGCCCTGGCACATTCCACTCTAATCTGCAACCTAAAATCACAACTTGCACCAAGATTCTGTTTCCCTAGCAAGCAGAGTTGGCAACGTAGAAATGCTGCCACCCTAAGGCCGTTTCCTTAAACAGCAGCTTTCAATCTACTGCTAATAGTCACTAATATTCACAAGGACTGCCGGGCTGTAAATGACTCATGCCCTCAAAAAATGTCCTGGGGTAGGGAATGGCCAAAAAAAGTTCACAACACGGAAAACTTTTCAAGAAAAGAGTTTGAAGAGGTAAGTGTTATTCACTCTGTTATTTTTAAAAAAAGAAGAACATGGATAAAAGCTCAATTTCAGGAATTATTTATTGGTTGGATGCAAATCCAAACTACAAAAGGACTGCGCCACCCAATATTCAAAATGCCATCAGTCAAAAGTCTACAAACAATGAATGCTGACGGGTTAGTGGAGAAAGGCATACCCACTATGCTGTTCGTTGGATGTAAACTGGTAACAGCTCATCATCAGAACACAATGGAGCTGCATTTAAAAGGTAAAAACTGAGCTACCATGGGATGCGGCCCATCCCCTAATGGGCCAATAACCTAAGGAGACCAGAATAGGAAAGGCACAGACAGGCACACATGCACTGCAGCAATACTGACAATAGCCAAGACATGCAAGCAAACAAAATGTCCATCAACAGATAAATGGACAAAGAAGAAGCGTAATGCGTACCGAATGGAATAGTTGCCTCGGGAAAAAAGTGAACAGTGCCGTTTTCAGGACTGCAGAGGAGCCTAGAAATAATCATATTAGGTTCAGTAAGTCAAAAGGGAATGACAAATCTCCTATGGTATCATTTATACATGTTATCCTAAGATTGCTACCAATGAACATATTTTCACAGAAAAAGACACTCAGAGATTTGTAAAACAAAATAATGGTTAACCAAAATGAAAGGTGGGAGGATGGATAAATTAGGATTATGGGGCTAACATACATATACTAATGTATGTTAAATGTATAGAAACAAATAACCTATAAACTATATGAATTATATAATCACCAATACATATAAAATATATAATGACAAAACACCTACCAAATACCAAGGGAGGTCTACTCAACATTCTGTAATAACATACATGGTAACAGGATCCAAAGATGAACAGACATATGTATGAATCATTGAGCAGATTCTGTACAGCCAGACAATCACAACACTCTAATCAAATTCACTCTGATAAGAAATATAAATTAAATTTATAAAACAAACATAAGTAAGGAGACATAACCTTCTGGGGGCTGGTCCCAGCACATTCCACTCTAATTTACAACCTCGGAACACTACCTCCAGGAAGACTCTGTTGCCCTAGTAACAAGAGTTGAGAAAGTAACAATGCTGCCGCCTTGTGGCTGTTTGCCACAACAACAGGTTCAAACCCAGTGCTAATGGTTGCTCAATAGTCACAAGGACTGCAGGGCCGTAAATGACACCTGCCCTCAAAAAATGCCCTGGGGTAGGGAATAGGCAAGAAATTTCAACACATGACAAATTTTTCAAGAAGTCAATATGAAGAGGGAAGTTGTACTCACTCTTTAATAAAAAAAGGAAAAGAAAAAAGCAGGACATGCCTAAAGCTCAGGATAAGAAATTAGTAGCCACATGCTAATCCAACCTCCAAAAGGGTTTCAGCTCACACCAGTCCAATGAGCATCGGCAAAGAGTCGACAAACTATAAATGCTGAAGGGATTTTAGAGAACTGCGCACCTTCTGGCTGCTTGTGGGAGGTAAATTAGTGACAGCACTAACGAAAATGGAATGGAGCTGCTTTAAAAGGTAAAAAGTGAGCTACCATAGGATGCGGCAGGGCCCCTTTTAGGCCCATAACCTAAGACCACCAGAATGGGAAAGACAGAGGCAGGCAAATGTGCACTGCAGCAATATTGAAATAGCCAAGACATGGAAGCAAAACAAAGGTTTATAAACAGGTAAATGGACAAAGAAGAAGTGGTATATGGACAGATTGGAATATTAGTCACGAAAAAAATAAAAGAATGGCATAGGCAGAACCACAGATGAGCCTAGAGATAATCACACAACGTGAAGTAAGTCAGAATGCGAAAGACAAATGTCCTCGGGTATCACTTATGTCATCTGATTATTCATAAAAAGAACATATTTCCACAGAGAAAGACAATCTCAGATTGAGAAGAAAAACTTATGGTTAAGCCAAAGAAAAGGTGTGAGGAATGAATAAATTAAGATATTGGGGTCAACAACCATATACTAATACATACAAATTATATCATCCCCAAAGACCTATGGAATACCAAGGGTGGTCTATTCAACACTTTGTAATAACCTATATGGAAAAGGACCCAAATATCAAGAGATATATGTAAATGTGTAAATGAACAAGATTCTGTACACCTAGAACAAAAGACATTTTTCAATCAAATCTGCTCTGATAAAAACTACAATTTAAAGACACAAACAAGAATTAAGGAGGCAAAACGTATGGGGGTTTGCCCTGGCACATTCCACTCTAATCTGCAACCTAAAATCACAACTTGCACCAAGATTCTGTTTCCCTAGCAAGCAGAGTTGGCAACGTAGAAATGCTGCCACCCTAAGGCCGTTTCCTTAAACAGCAGCTTTCAATCTACTGCTAATAGTCACTAATATTCACAAGGACTGCCGGGCTGTAAATGACTCATGCCCTCAAAAAATGTCCTGGGGTAGGGAATGGCCAAAAAAAGTTCACAACACGGAAAACTTTTCAAGAAAAGAGTTTGAAGAGGTAAGTGTTATTCACTCTGTTATTTTTAAAAAAAGAAGAACATGGATAAAAGCTCAATTTCAGGAATTATTTATTGGTTGGATGCAAATCCAAACTACAAAAGGACTGCGCCACCCAATATTCAAAATGCCATCAGTCAAAAGTCTACAAACAATGAATGCTGACGGGTTAGTGGAGAAAGGCATACCCACTATGCTGTTCGTTGGATGTAAACTGGTAACAGCTCATCATCAGAACACAATGGAGCTGCATTTAAAAGGTAAAAACTGAGCTACCATGGGATGCGGCCCATCCCCTAATGGGCCAATAACCTAAGGAGACCAGAATAGGAAAGGCACAGACAGGCACACATGCACTGCAGCAATACTGACAATAGCCAAGACATGCAAGCAAACAAAATGTCCATCAACAGATAAATGGACAAAGAAGAAGCGTAATGCGTACCGAATGGAATAGTTGCCTCGGGAAAAAAGTGAACAGTGCCGTTTTCAGGACTGCAGAGGAGCCTAGAAATAATCATATTAGGTTCAGTAAGTCAAAAGGGAATGACAAATCTCCTATGGTATCATTTATACATGTTATCCTAAGATTGCTACCAATGAACATATTTTCACAGAAAAAGACACTCAGAGATTTGTAAAACAAAATAATGGTTAACCAAAATGAAAGGTGGGAGGATGGATAAATTAGGATTATGGGGCTAACATACATATACTAATGTATGTTAAATGTATAGAAACAAATAACCTATAAACTATATGAATTATATAATCACCAATACATATAAAATATATAATGACAAAACACCTACCAAATACCAAGGGAGGTCTACTCAACATTCTGTAATAACATACATGGTAACAGGATCCAAAGATGAACAGACATATGTATGAATCATTGAGCAGATTCTGTACAGCCAGACAATCACAACACTCTAATCAAATTCACTCTGATAAGAAATATAAATTAAATTTATAAAACAAACATAAGTAAGGAGACATAACCTTCTGGGGGCTGGTCCCAGCACATTCCACTCTAATTTACAACCTCGGAACACTACCTCCAGGAAGACTCTGTTGCCCTAGTAACAAGAGTTGAGAAAGTAACAATGCTGCCGCCTTGTGGCTGTTTGCCACAACAACAGGTTCAAACCCAGTGCTAATGGTTGCTCAATAGTCACAAGGACTGCAGGGCCGTAAATGACACCTGCCCTCAAAAAATGCCCTGGGGTAGGGAATAGGCAAGAAATTTCAACACATGACAAATTTTTCAAGAAGTCAATATGAAGAGGGAAGTTGTACTCACTCTTTAATAAAAAAAGGAAAAGAAAAAAGCAGGACATGCCTAAAGCTCAGGATAAGAAATTAGTAGCCACATGCTAATCCAACCTCCAAAAGGGTTTCAGCTCACACCAGTCCAATGAGCATCGGCAAAGAGTCGACAAACTACAAATGCTGAAGGGATTTTAGAGAACTGCGCACCTTCTGGCTGCTTGTGGGAGGTAAATTAGTGACAGCACTAACGAAAATGGAATGGAGCTGCTTTAAAAGGTAAAAAGTGAGCTACCATAGGATGCGGCAGGGCCCCTTTTAGGCCCATAACCTAAGACCACCAGAATGGGAAAGACAGAGGCAGGCAAATGTGCACTGCAGCAATATTGAAATAGCCAAGACATGGAAGCAAAACAAAGGTTTATAAACAGGTAAATGGACAAAGAAGAAGTGGTATATGGACAGATTGGAATATTAGTCACGAAAAAAATAAAAGAATGGCATAGGCAGAACCACAGATGAGCCTAGAGATAATCACACAACGTGAAGTAAGTCAGAATGCGAAAGACAAATGTCCTCGGGTATCACTTATGTCATCTGATTATTCATAAAAAGAACATATTTCCACAGAGAAAGACAATCTCAGATTGAGAAGAAAAACTTATGGTTAAGCCAAAGAAAAGGTGTGAGGAATGAATAAATTAAGATATTGGGGTCAACAACCATATACTAATACATACAAATTATATCATCCCCAAAGACCTATGGAATACCAAGGGTGGTCTATTCAACACTTTGTAATAACCTATATGGAAAAGGACCCAAATATCAAGAGATATATGTAAATGTGTAAATGAACAAGATTCTGTACACCTAGAACAAAAGACATTTTTCAATCAAATCTGCTCTGATAAAAACTACAATTTAAAGACACAAACAAGAATTAAGGAGGCAAAACGTATGGGGGTTTGCCCTGGCACATTCCACTCTAATCTGCAACCTAAAATCACAACTTGCACCAAGATTCTGTTTCCCTAGCAAGCAGAGTTGGCAACGTAGAAATGCTGCCACCCTAAGGCCGTTTCCTTAAACAGCAGCTTTCAATCTACTGCTAATAGTCACTAATATTCACAAGGACTGCCGGGCTGTAAATGACTCATGCCCTCAAAAAATGTCCTGGGGTAGGGAATGGCCAAAAAAAGTTCACAACACGGAAAACTTTTCAAGAAAAGAGTTTGAAGAGGTAAGTGTTATTCACTCTGTTATTTTTAAAAAAAGAAGAACATGGATAAAAGCTCAATTTCAGGAATTATTTATTGGTTGGATGCAAATCCAAACTACAAAAGGACTTCGCCACCCAATATTCAAAATGCCATCAGTCAAAAGTCTACAAACAATGAATGCTGACGGGTTAGTGGAGAAAGGCATACCCACTATGCTGTTCGTTGGATGTAAACTGGTAACAGCTCATCATCAGAACACAATGGAGCTGCATTTAAAAGGTAAAAACTGAGCTACCATGGGATGCGGCCCATCCCCTAATGGGCCAATAACCTAAGGAGACCAGAATAGGAAAGGCACAGACAGGCACACATGCACTGCAGCAATACTGACAATAGCCAAGACATGCAAGCAAACAAAATGTCCATCAACAGATAAATGGACAAAGAAGAAGCGTAATACGTACCGAATGGAATAGTTGCCTCGGGAAAAAAATGAACAGTGCCGTTTTCAGGACTGCAGAGGAGCCTAGAAATAATCATATTAGGTTCAGTAAGTCAAAAGGGAATGACAAATCTCCTATGGTATCATTTATACATGTTATCCTAAGATTGCTACCAATGAACATATTTTCACAGAAAAAGACACTCAGAGATTTGTAAAACAAAATAATGGTTAACCAAAATGAAAGGTGGGAGGATGGATAAATTAGGATTATGGGGCTAACATACATATACTAATGTATGTTAAATGTATAGAAACAAATAACCTATAAACTATATGAATTATATAATCACCAATACATATAAAATATATAATGACAAAACACCTACCAAATACCAAGGGAGGTCTACTCAACATTCTGTAATAACATACATGGTAACAGGATCCAAAGATCAACAGACATTTGTATGAATCATTGAGCAGATTCTGTACAGCCAGACAATCACAAAACTCTAATCAAATTCACTCTGATAAGAAATATAAATTAAATTTATAAAACAAACATAAGTAAGGAGACATAACCTTCTGGGGGCTGGTCCCAGCACATTCCACTCTAATTTACAACCTCGGAACACTACCTCCAGGAAGACTCTGTTGCCCTAGTAACAAGAGTTGAGAACGTAACAATGCTGCCGCCTTGTGGCTGTTTGCCACAACAACAGGTTCAAACCCAGTGCTAATGGCTGCTTAATAGTCACAAGGACTGCAGGGCCGTAAATGACACCTGCCCTCAAAAAATGCCCTGGGGTAGGGAATAGGCAAGAAATTTCAACACATGACAAATTTTTCAAGAAGTCAATATGAAGAGGGAAGTTGTACTCACTCCTTAATAAAAAAAGGAAAAGAAAAAAGCAGGACATGCCTAAAGCTCAGGATAAGAAATTAGTAGCCACATGCTAATCCAACCTCCAAAAGGGTTTCAGCTCACACCAGTCCAATGAGCATCGGCAAAGAGTCGACAAACGATAAATGCTGAAGGGATTTTAGAGAACTGCGCACCTTCTGGCTGCTGGTGGGAGGTAAATTAGTAACAGCACTTACGAAAATGGAATGGAGCTGCTTTAAAAGGTAACAAGTGAGCTACCATATGATGCGGCAGGGCACCTTTTAGGCCCATAACCTAAGACCACCAGAATGGGAAAGACAGAGGCAGGCAAATGTGCACTGCAGCAATATTGAAATAGCCAAGACATGGAAGCAAAACAAAGGTTTATAAACAGGTAAATGGACAAAGAAGAAGTGGTATATGGAAAGATTGGAATATTAGTCACGAAAAAAATAAAAGAATGGCATAGGCAGAACCACAGATGAGCCTAGAGATAATCACACAACGTGAAGTAAGTCAGAATGCGAAAGACAAATGTCCTCGGGTATCACTTATGTCATCTGATTATTCATAAAAAGAACATATTTCCACAGAGAAAGACAATCTCAGATTGAGAAGAAAAACTTATGGTTAAGCCAAAGAAAAGGTGTGAGGAATGAATAAATTAAGATATTGGGGTCAACAACCATATACTAATACATACAAAATATATCATCCCCAAAGATCTATGGAATACCAAGAGTGGTCTACTCAACACTTTGTAATAACCTACACGGAAAAGGACCCAAATATCAAGAGATATATGTAAATGTGTAAATGAACAAGATTCTGTACACCTAGAACAAAAGACATTTTTCAATCAAATCTGCTCTGATAAAATCTACAATTTAAAGACACAAACAAGAATTAAGGAGGCAAAACTTATGGGGGTTTGCCGTGGCACATTCCACTCTAATCTGCAACCTAAAATCACAACTTGCACCAAGATTCTGTTGTCCTAGCAAGCAGAGTTGGCAACGTAGAAATGCTGCCACCCTAAGGCCGTTTCCTTAAACAGCAGCTTTCAATCTACTGCTAATAGTCACTAATATTCACAAGGACTGCCGGGCTGTAAATGACTCATGCCCTCATAAAATGTCCTGGGGTAGGGTATGGCCAAAAAAGTTCACAACACGGAAAACTTTTCAAGAAAAGAGTTTGAAGAGGTAAGTGTTACTCACTCTGTTATTTAAAAAAAAAGAAGAACAGGGATAAAAGCTCAATTTCAGGAATTATTTATTGGTTCGGTGCAAATCCAAACTACAAAAGGACTTCGCCACCCGATATTCAAAATGCCATCCGTCAAAAGTCTACAAACAATGAATGCTGACGGGTTAGTGGAGAAAGGCATACCCACTATGCTGTTCGTTGGATGTAAACTGGTAACAGCTCATCATCAGAACACAATGGAGCTGCATTTAAAAGGTAAAAACTGAGCTACCATGGGATGCGGCCCATCCCCTAATGGGCCAATAACCTAAGGAGACCAGAATAGGAAAGGCACAGACAGGCACACATGCACTGCAGCAATACTGACAATAGCCAAGACATGCAAGCAAACAAAATGTCCATCAACAGATAAATGGACAAAGAAGAAGCGTAATGCGTACCGAATGGAATAGTTGCCTCGGGAAAAAAATGAACAGTGCCGTTTTCAGGACTGCAGAGGAGCCTAGAAATAATCATATTAGGTTCAGTAAGTCAAAAGGGAATGACAAATCTCCTATGGTATCATTTATACATGTTATCCTAAGATTGCTACCAATGAACATATTTTCACAGAAAAAGACACTCAGAGATTTGTAAAACAAAATAATGGTTAACCAAAATGAAAGGTGGGAGGATGGATAAATTAGGATTATGGGGCTAACATACATATACTAATGTATGTTAAATGTATAGAAATAAATAAACTATAAACTATATGAATTATATAATCACCAATACATATAAAATGTATAATGACAAAACACCTACCAAATACCAAGGGAGGTCTACTCAACATTCTGTATTAACATACATGGTAACAGGATCCGAAGATGAACAGATATATGTATGAATCATTGAGCAGATTCTGTACAGCCAGACAATCACAACACTCTAATCAAATTCACTCTGATAAGAAATATAAATTAAATTTATAAAACAAACATAAGTAAGGAGACATAACCTTCTGGGGGCTGGTCCCAGCACATTCCACTCTAATTTACAACCTCGGAACACTACCTCCAGGAAGACTCTGTTGCCCTAGTAACAAGAGTTGAGAACGTAACAATGCTGCCGCCTTGTGGCTGTTTGCCACAACAACAGGTTCAAACCCAGTGCTAATGGGTGCTCAATAGTCCCAAGGACTGCAGGGCCGTAAATGACACCTGCCCTCAAAAAATGCCCTGGGGTAGGGAATAGGCAAGAAATTTCAACACATGACAAATTTATCAAGAAGTCAATATGAAGAGGGAAGTTGTACTCACTCTTTAATAAAAAAAGGAAAAGAAAAAAGCAGGACATGCCTAAAGCTCAGGATAAGAAATTAGTAGCCACATGCTAATCCAACCTCCAAAAGGGTTTCAGCTCACACCAGTCCAATGAGCATCAGCAAAGAGTCGACAAACTATAAATGCTGAAGGGATTTTAGAGAACTGCACAACTTCTGGCTGCTGGTGGGAGGTAAATTAGTGACAGCACTAACGAAAATGGAATGGAGCTGCTTTAAAAGGTAAAAAGTGAGCTACCATATGATGCGGCAGGGCCCCTTTTAGGCCCATAACCTAAGACCCCCAGAATGGGAAAGACAGAGGCAGGCAAATGTGCACTGCAGCAATATTGAAATAGCCAAGACATGGAAGCAAAACAAAGGTTTATAAACAGGTAAATGGACAAAGAAGAAGTGGTATATGGACAGATTGGAATATTAGTCACGAAGAAAGTAAAAGAATGGCATAGGCAGAACCACAGATGAGCCTAGAGATAATCACACAACGTGAAGTAAGTCAGAATGCGAAAGACAAATGTCCTCGGGTATCACTTATGTCATCTGATTATTCATAAAAAGAACATATTTCCACAGAGAAAGACAATCTCAGATTGAGAAGAAAAACTTATGGTTAAGCCAAAGAAAAGGTGTGAGGAATGAATAAAATAAGATATTGGGGTCAACAACCATATACTAATACATACAAAATATATCATCCCCAAAGACCTATGGAATACCAAGGGTGGTCTACTCAACACTTTGTAATAACCTACAAGGAAAAGGACCCAAATATCAAGAGATATATGTAAATGTGTAAATGAACAAGATTCTGTACACCTAGAACAAAAGACATTTTTCAATCAAATCTGCTCTGATAAAAACTACAATTTAAAGACACAAACAAGAATTAAGGAGGCAAAACGTATGGGGGTTTGCCCTGGCACATTCCACTCTAATCTGCAACCTAAAATCACAACTTGCACCAAGATTCTGTTTCCCTAGCAAGCAGAGTTGGCAACGTAGAAATGCTGCCACCCTAAGGCCGTTTCCTTAAACAGCAGCTTTCAATCTACTGCTAATAGTCACTAATATTCACAAGGACTGCCGGGCTGTAAATGACTCATGCCCTCAAAAAATGTCCTGGGGTAGGGAATGGCCAAAAAAAGTTCACAACACGGAAAACTTTTCAAGAAAAGAGTTTGAAGAGGTAAGTGTTATTCACTCTGTTATTTTTAAAAAAAGAAGAACATGGATAAAAGCTCAATTTCAGGAATTATTTATTGGTTGGATGCAAATCCAAACTACAAAAGGACTTCGCCACCCAATATTCAAAATGCCATCAGTCAAAAGTCTACAAACAATGAATGCTGACGGGTTAGTGGAGAAAGGCATACCCACTATGCTGTTCGTTGGATGTAAACTGGTAACAGCTCATCATCAGAACACAATGGAGCTGCATTTAAAAGGTAAAAACTGAGCTACCATGGGATGCGGCCCATCCCCTAATGGGCCAATAACCTAAGGAGACCAGAATAGGAAAGGCACAGACAGGCACACATGCACTGCAGCAATACTGACAATAGCCAAGACATGCAAGCAAACAAAATGTCCATCAACAGATAAATGGACAAAGAAGAAGCGTAATACGTACCGAATGGAATAGTTGCCTCGGGAAAAAAATGAACAGTGCCGTTTTCAGGACTGCAGAGGAGCCTAGAAATAATCATATTAGGTTCAGTAAGTCAAAAGGGAATGACAAATCTCCTATGGTATCATTTATACATGTTATCCTAAGATTGCTACCAATGAACATATTTTCACAGAAAAAGACACTCAGAGATTTGTAAAACAAAATAATGGTTAACCAAAATGAAAGGTGGGAGGATGGATAAATTAGGATTATGGGGCTAACATACATATACTAATGTATGTTAAATGTATAGAAACAAATAACCTATAAACTATATGAATTATATAATCACCAATACATATAAAATATATAATGACAAAACACCTACCAAATACCAAGGGAGGTCTACTCAACATTCTGTAATAACATACATGGTAACAGGATCCAAAGATGAACAGACATATGTATGAATCATTGAGCAGATTCTGTACAGCCAGACAATCACAACACTCTAATCAAATTCACTCTGATAAGAAATATAAATTAAATTTATAAAACAAACATAAGTAAGGAGACATAACCTTCTGGGGGCTGGTCCCAGCACATTCCACTCTAATTTACAACCTCGGAACACTACCTCCAGGAAGACTCTGTTGCCCTAGTAACAAGAGTTGAGAAAGTAACAATGCTGCCGCCTTGTGGCTGTTTGCCACAACAACAGGTTCAAACCCAGTGCTAATGGTTGCTCAATAGTCACAAGGACTGCAGGGCCGTAAATGACACCTGCCCTCAAAAAATGCCCTGGGGTAGGGAATAGGCAAGAAATTTCAACACATGACAAATTTTTCAAGAAGTCAATATGAAGAGGGAAGTTGTACTCACTCTTTAATAAAAAAAGGAAAAGAAAAAAGCAGGACATGCCTAAAGCTCAGGATAAGAAATTAGTAGCCACATGCTAATCCAACCTCCAAAAGGGTTTCAGCTCACACCAGTCCAATGAGCATCGGCAAAGAGTCGACAAACTATAAATGCTGAAGGGATTTTAGAGAACTGCGCACCTTCTGGCTGCTTGTGGGAGGTAAATTAGTGACAGCACTAACGAAAATGGAATGGAGCTGCTTTAAAAGGTAAAAAGTGAGCTACCATAGGATGCGGCAGGGCCCCTTTTAGGCCCATAACCTAAGACCCCCAGAATGGGAAAGACAGAGGCAGGCAAATGTGCACTGCAGCAATATTGAAATAGCCAAGACATGGAAGCAAAACAAAGGTTTATAAACAGGTAAATGGACAAAGAAGAAGTGGTATATGGACAGATTGGAATATTAGTCACGAAGAAAGTAAAAGAATGGCATAGGCAGAACCACAGATGAGCCTAGAGATAATCACACAACGTGAAGTAAGTCAGAATGCGAAAGACAAATGTCCTCGGGTATCACTTATGTCATCTGATTATTCATAAAAAGAACATATTTCCACAGAGAAAGACAATCTCAGATTGAGAAGAAAAACTTATGGTTAAGCCAAAGAAAAGGTGTGAGGAATGAATAAAATAAGATATTGGGGTCAACAACCATATACTAATACATACAAAATATATCATCCCCAAAGACCTATGGAATACCAAGGGTGGTCTACTCAACACTTTGTAATAACCTACAAGGAAAAGGACCCAAATATCAAGAGATATATGTAAATGTGTAAATGAACAAGATTCTGTACACCTAGAACAAAAGACATTTTTCAATCAAATCTGCTCTGATAAAAACTACAATTTAAAGACACAAACAAGAATTAAGGAGGCAAAACGTATGGGGGTTTGCCCTGGCACATTCCACTCTAATCTGCAACTTAAAATCACAACTTGCACCAAGATTCTGTTTCCCTAGCAAGCAGAGTTGGCAACGTAGAAATGCTGCCACCCTAAGGCCGTTTCCTTAAACAGCAGCTTTCAATCTACTGCTAATAGTCACTAATATTCACAAGGACTGCCGGGCTGTAAATGACTCATGCCCTCAAAAAATGTCCTGGGGTAGGGAATGGCCAAAAAAAGTTCACAACACGGAAAACTTTTCAAGAAAAGAGTTTGAAGAGGTAAGTGTTATTCACTCTGTTATTTTTAAAAAAAGAAGAACATGGATAAAAGCTCAATTTCAGGAATTATTTATTGGTTGGATGCAAATCCAAACTACAAAAGGACTTCGCCACCCAATATTCAAAATGCCATCAGTCAAAAGTCTACAAACAATGAATGCTGACGGGTTAGTGGAGAAAGGCATACCCACTATGCTGTTCGTTGGATGTAAACTGGTAACAGCTCATCATCAGAACACAATGGAGCTGCATTTAAAAGGTAAAAACTGAGCTACCATGGGATGCGGCCCATCCCCTAATGGGCCAATAACCTAAGGAGACCAGAATAGGAAAGGCACAGACAGGCACACATGCACTGCAGCAATACTGACAATAGCCAAGACATGCAAGCAAACAAAATGTCCATCAACAGATAAATGGACAAAGAAGAAGCGTAATACGTACCGAATGGAATAGTTGCCTCGGGAAAAAAATGAACAGTGCCGTTTTCAGGACTGCAGAGGAGCCTAGAAATAATCATATTAGGTTCAGTAAGTCAAAAGGGAATGACAAATCTCCTATGGTATCATTTATACATGTTATCCTAAGATTGCTACCAATGAACATATTTTCACAGAAAAAGACACTCAGAGATTTGTAAAACAAAATAATGGTTAACCAAAATGAAAGGTGGGAGGATGGATAAATTAGGATTATGGGGCTAACATACATATACTAATGTATGTTAAATGTATAGAAACAAATAACCTATAAACTATATGAATTATATAATCACCAATACATATAAAATATATAATGACAAAACACCTACCAAATACCAAGGGAGGTCTACTCAACATTCTGTAATAACATACATGGTAACAGGATCCAAAGATGAACAGACATATGTATGAATCATTGAGCAGATTCTGTACAGCCAGACAATCACAACACTCTAATCAAATTCACTCTGATAAGAAATATAAATTAAATTTATAAAACAAACATAAGTAAGGAGACATAACCTTCTGGGGGCTGCTCCCAGCACATTCCACTCTAATTTACAACCTCGGAACACTACCTCCAGGAAGACTCTGTTGCCCTAGTAACAAGAGTTGAGAAAGTAACAATGCTGCCGCCTTGTGGCTGTTTGCCACAACAACAGGTTCAAACCCAGTGCTAATGGTTGCTCCATAGTCACAAGGACTGCAGGGCCGTAAATGACACCTGCCCTCAAAAAATGCCCTGGGGTAGGGAATAGGCAAGAAATTTCAACATATGACAAATTTTTCAAGAAGTCAATATGAAGAGGGAAGTTGTACTCACTCTTTAATAAAAAAAGGAAAAGAAAAAAGCAGGACATGCCTAAAGCTCAGGATAAGAAATTAGTAGCCACATGCTAATCCAACCTCCAAAAGGGTTTCAGCTCACACCAGTCCAATGAGCATCGGCAAAAAGTCGACAAACGATAAATGCTGAAGGAATTTTAGAGAACTGCGCACCTTCTGGCTGCTGGTGGGAGGTAAATTAGTAACAGCACTTACGAAAATGGAATGGAGCTGCTTTAAAAGGTAACAAGTGAGCTACCATAGGATGCGGCAGGGCACCTTTTAGGCCCATAACCTAAGACCACCAGAATGGGAAAGACAGAGGCAGGCAAATGTGCACTGCAGCAATATTGAAATAGCCAAGACATGGAAGCAAAACAAAGGTTTATAAACAGGTAAATGGACAAAGAAGAAGTGGTATATGGAAAGATTGGAATATTAGTCACGAAAAAAATAAAAGAATGGCATAGGCAGAACCACAGATGAGCCTAGAGATAATCACACAACGTGAAGTAAGTCAGAATGCGAAAGACAAATGTCCTCGGGTATCACTTATGTCATCTGATTATTCATAAAAAGAACATATTTCCACAGAGAAAGACAATCTCAGATTGAGAAGAAAAACTTATGGTTAAGCCAAAGAAAAGGTGTGAGGAATGAAGAAATTAAGATATTGGGGTCAACAACCATATACTAATACATACAAAATATATCATCCCCAAAGATCTATGGAATACCAAGAGTGGTCTAATCAACACTTTGTAATAACCTACATGGAAAAGGACCCAAATATCAAGAGATATATGTAAATGTGTAAATGAACAAGATTCTGTACACCTAGAACAAAAGACATTTTTCAATCAAATCTGCTCTGATAAAAACTACAATTTAAAGACACAAACAAGAATTAAGGAGGCAAAACTTATGGGGGTTTGCCCTGGCACATTCCACTCTAATCTGCAACCTAAAATCACAACTTGCACCAAGATTCTGTTTCCATAGCAAGCAGAGTTGGCAATGTAGAAATGCTGCCACCCTAAGGCCGTTTCCTTAAACAGCAGCTTTCAATCTACTGCTAATAGTCACTAATATTCACAAGGACTGCCGGGCTGTAAATGACTCATGCCATCAAAAAATGTCCTGGGGTAGGGAATGGCCAAAAAAAGTTCACAACACGGAAAACTTTTCAAGAAAAGAGTTTGAAGAGGTAAGTGTTACTCACTCTGTTATTTAAAAAAAAAAGAAGAACAGGGATAAAAGCTCAATTTCAGGAATTATTTATTGGTTGGATGCAAATCCAAACTACAAAAGGACTTCGCCACCCAATATTCAAAATGCCATGCGTCAAAAGTCTACAAACAATGAATGCTGACGGGTTAGTGGAGAAAGGCATACCCACTATGCTGTTCGTTGGATGTAAACTGGTAACAGCTCATCATGAGAACAGAATGGAGCTGCATTTAAAAGGTAAAAACTGATCTACCATGGGATGCGGCCCATCCCCTAATGGGCCAATAACCTAAGGAGACCAGAATAGGAAAGGCACAGACAGGCACACATGCACTGCAGCAATACTGACAATAGCCAAGACATGCAAGCAAACAAAATGTCCATCAACAGATAAATGGACAAAGAAGAAGCGTAATACGTACCGAATGGAATAGTTGCCTCGGGAAAAAAATGAACAGTGCCGTTTTCAGGACTGCAGAGGAGCCTAGAAATAATCATATTAGGTTCAGTAAGTCAAAAGGGAATGACAAATCTCCTATGGTATCATTTATACATGTTATCCTAAGATTGCTACCAATGAACATATTTTCACAGAAAAAGACACTCAGAGATTTGTAAAACAAAATAATGGTTAACCAAAATGAAAGGTGGGAGGATGGATAAACTAGGATTATGGGGCTAACATACATATACTAATGTATGTTAAATGTATAGAAACAAATAACCTATAAACTATATGAATTATATAATCACCAATACATATAAAATATATAATGACAAAACACCTACCAAATACCAAGGGAGGTCTACTCAACATTCTGTAATAACATACATGGTAACAGGATCCAAAGATGAACAGACATATGTATGAATCATTGAGCAGATTCTGTACAGCCAGACAATCACAACACTCTAATCAAATTCACTCTGATAAGAAATATAAATTAAATTTATAAAACAAACATAAGTAAGAAGACATAACCTTCTGGGGGCTCGTCCCAGCACATTCCACTCTAATTTACAACCTCGGAACACTACCTCCAGGAAGACTCTGTTGCCCTAGTAACAAGAGTTGAGAACGTAACTATGCTGCCGCCTTGTGGCTGTTTGCCACAACAACAGGTTCAAACCCAGTGCTAATGGTTGCTCAATAGTCACAAGGACTGCAGGGCCGTAAATGACACCTGCCCTCAAAAAATGCCCTGGGGTAGGGAATAGGCAAGAAATTTCAACACATGACAAATTTTTCAAGAAGTCAATATGAAGAGGGAAGTTGTACTCACTCTTTAATAAAAAAAGGAAAAGAAAAAAGCAGGACATGCCTAAAGCTCAGGATAAGAAATTAGTAGCCACATGCTAATCCAACCTCCAAAAGGGTTTCAGCTCACACCAGTCCAATGAGCATCGGCCAAGATTCGACAAACTATAAATGCTGAAGGGATTTTAGAGAACTGCGCACCTTCTGGCTGCTTGTGGGAGGTAAATTAGTGACAGCACTAACGAAAATGGCATGGAGCTGCTTTAAAAGGTAAAAAGTGAGCTACCATATGATGCGGCAGGGCCCCTTTTAGGCCCATAACCTAAGACCACCAGAATGGGAAAGACAGAGGCAGGCAAATGTGCACTGCAGCAATATTGAAATAGCCAAGACATGGAAGCAAAACAAAGGTTTATAAACAGGTAAATGGACAAAGAAGAAGTGGTATATGGACAGATTGGAATATTAGTCACGAAAAACATAGAAGAATGGCATAGGCAGAACCACAGATGAGCCTAGAGATAATCACACAACGTGAAGTAAGTCAGAATGCGAAAGACAAATGTGCTCAGGTATCACTTATGTCATCTGATTATTCATAAAAAGAACATATTTCCACAGAGAAAGACAATCTCAGATTGAGAAGAAAAACTTATGGTTAAGCCAAAGAAAAGGTGTGAGGAATGAATAAATTAAGATATTGGGGTCAACAACCATATACTAATACATACAAATTATATCATCCCCAAAGACCTATGGAATACCAATGGTGGTCTACTCAACACTTTGTAATAACCTACATGGAAAAGGACCCAAATATCAAGAGATATATGTAAATGTGTAAATGAACAAGATTCTGTACACCTAGAACAAAAGACATTTTTCAATCAAATCTGCTCTGATAAAAACTACAATTTAAAGACACAAACAAGAATTAAGGAGGCAAAACTTATGGGGGTTTGCCCTGGCACATTCCACTCTAATCTGCAACCTAAAATCACAACTTGCACCAAGATTCTGTTTCCCTAGCAAGCAGAGTTGGCAACGTAGAAATGCTGCCACCCTAAGGCCGTTTCCTTAAACAGCAGCTTTCAATCTACTGCTAATAGTCACTAATATTCACAAGGACTGCCGGGCTGTAAATGACTCATGCCCTCAAAAAAGGTCCTGGGGTAGGGAATGGCCAAAAAAAGTTCACAACACGGAAAACTTTTCAAGAAAAGAGTTTGAAGAGGTAAGGGTTACTCACTCTGTTATTTTAAAAAAAAGAAGAACATGGATAAAAGCTCAATTTCAGGAATTATTTATTGGTTGGATGCAAATCCAAACTACAAAAGGACTTCGCCACCCAATATACAAAATGCCATGCGTCAAAAGTCTACAAACAATGAATGCTGACGGGTTAGTGGAGAAAGGCATACCCACTATGCTGTTCGTTGGATGTAAACTGTTAACAGCTCATCATGAGAACAGAATGGAGCTGCATTTAAAAAGTAAAAACTGAGCTACCATGGGATGCGGCCCATCCCCTAATGGGCCAATAACCCAAGGAGACCAGAATAGGAAAGGCACACACAGGCACACATGCACTGCAGCAATACTGACAATAGCCAAGACATGCAAGCAAACAAAATGTCCATCAACAGATAAACGGACAAAGAAGAAGCGTTATACGTACCGAATGGAATAGTTGCCTCGGGAAAAAAATGAACAGTGCCGTTTTCAGGACTGCAGAGGAGCCTAGAAATAATCATATTAGGTTCAGTAAGTCAAAAGGGAATGACAAATCTCCTATGGTATCATTTATACATGTTATCCTAAGATTGCTACCAATGAACATATTTTCACAGAAGAAGACACTCAGAGATTTGTAAAACAAAATAATGGTTAACCAAAATGAAAGGTGGGAGGATGGATAAATTAGGATTATGGGGCTAACATACATATACTAATGTATGTTAAATGTATAGAAACAAATAACCTATAAACTATATGAATTATATAATCACCAATACATATAAAATATATAATGACAAAACACCTACCAAATACCAAGGGAGGTCTACTCAACATTCTGTAATAACATACATGGTAACAGGATCCGAAGATGAACAGACATATGTATGAATCATTGAGCAGATTCTGTACAGCCAGACAATCACAACACTCTAATCAAATTCACTCTGATAAGAAATATAAATTAAATTTATAAAACAAACATAAGTAAGAAGACATAACCTTCTGGGGGCTCGTCCCAGCACATTCCACTCTAATTTACAACCTCGGAACACTACCTCCAGGAAGACTCTGTTGCCCTAGTAACAAGAGTTGAGAACGTAACAATGCTGCCGCCTTGTGGCTGTTTGCCACAACAACAGGTTCAAACCCAGTGCTAATGGTTGCTCAATAGTCACAAGGACTGCAGGGCCGTAAATGACACCTGCCCTCAAAAAATGCCCTGGGGTAGGGAATAGGCAAGAAATTTCAACACATGACAAATTTTTCAAGAAGTCAATATGAAGAGGGAAGTTGTACTCACTCTTTAATAAAAAAAGGAAAAGAAAAAAGCAGGACATGCCTAAAGCTCAGGATAAGAAATTAGTAGCCACATGCTAATCCAACCTCCAAAAGGGTTTCAGCTCACACCAGTCCAATGAGCATCGGCCAAGATTCGACAAACTATAAATGCTGAAGGGATTTTAGAGAACTGCGCACCTTCTGGCTGCTTGTGGGAGGTAAATTAGTGACAGCACTAACGAAAATGGCATGGAGCTGCTTTAAAAGGTAAAAAGTGAGCTACCATATGATGCGGCAGGGCCCCTTTTAGGCCCATAACCTAAGACCACCAGAATGGGAAAGACAGAGGCAGGCAAATGTGCACTGCAGCAATATTGAAATAGCCAAGACATGGAAGCAAAACAAAGGTTTATAAACAGGTAAATGGACAAAGAAGAAGTGGTATATGGACAGATTGGAATATTAGTCACGAAAAACATAGAAGAATGGCATAGGCAGAACCACAGATGAGCCTAGAGATAATCACACAACGTGAAGTAAGTCAGAATGCGAAAGACAAATGTGCTCAGGTATCACTTATGTCATCTGATTATTCATAAAAAGAACATATTTCCACAGAGAAAGACAATCTCAGATTGAGAAGAAAAACTTATGGTTAAGCCAAAGAAAAGGTGTGAGGAATGAATAAATTAAGATATTGGGGTCAACAACCATATACTAATACATACAAATTATATCATCCCCAAAGACCTATGGAATACCAATGGTGGTCTACTCAACACTTTGTAATAACCTACATGGAAAAGGACCCAAATATCAAGAGATATATGTAAATGTGTAAATGAACAAGATTCTGTACACCTAGAACAAAAGACATTTTTCAATCAAATCTGCTCTGATAAAAACTACAATTTAAAGACACAAACAAGAATTAAGGAGGCAAAACTTATGGGGGTTTGCCCTGGCACATTCCACTCTAATCTGCAACCTAAAATCACAACTTGCACCAAGATTCTGTTTCCCTAGCAAGCAGAGTTGGCAACGTAGAAATGCTGCCACCCTAAGGCCGTTTCCTTAAACAGCAGCTTTCAATCTACTGCTAATAGTCACTAATATTCACAAGGACTGCCGGGCTGTAAATGACTCATGCCCTCAAAAAAGGTCCTGGGGTAGGGAATGGCCAAAAAAAGTTCACAACACGGAAAACTTTTCAAGAAAAGAGTTTGAAGAGGTAAGGGTTACTCACTCTGTTATTTTAAAAAAAAGAAGAACATGGATAAAAGCTCAATTTCAGGAATTATTTATTGGTTGGATGCAAATCCAAACTACAAAAGGACTTCGCCACCCAATATACAAAATGCCATGCGTCAAAAGTCTACAAACAATGAATGCTGACGGGTTAGTGGAGAAAGGCATACCCACTATGCTGTTCGTTGGATGTAAACTGTTAACAGCTCATCATGAGAACAGAATGGAGCTGCATTTAAAAAGTAAAAACTGAGCTACCATGGGATGCGGCCCATCCCCTAATGGGCCAATAACCCAAGGAGACCAGAATAGGAAAGGCACACACAGGCACACATGCACTGCAGCAATACTGACAATAGCCAAGACATGCAAGCAAACAAAATGTCCATCAACAGATAAACGGACAAAGAAGAAGCGTTATACGTACCGAATGGAATAGTTGCCTCGGGAAAAAAATGAACAGTGCCGTTTTCAGGACTGCAGAGGAGCCTAGAAATAATCATATTAGGTTCAGTAAGTCAAAAGGGAATGACAAATCTCCTATGGTATCATTTATACATGTTATCCTAAGATTGCTACCAATGAACATATTTTAACAGAAGAAGACACTCAGAGATTTGTAAAACAAAATAATGGTTAACCAAAATGAAAGGTGGGAGGATGGATAAATTAGGATTATGGGGCTAACATACATATACTAATGTATGTTAAATGTATAGAAACAAATAACCTATAAACTATATGAATTATATAATCACCAATACATATAAAATATATAATGACAAAACACCTACCAAATACCAAGGGAGGTCTACTCAACATTCTGTAATAACATACATGGTAACAGGATCCGAAGATGAACAGACATATGTATGAATCATTGAGCAGATTCTGTACAGCCAGACAATCACAACACTCTAATCAAATTCACTCTGATAAGAAATATAAATTAAATTTATAAAACAAACATAAGTAAGGAGATATAACCTTCTGGGGGCTGGTCCCAGCACATTCCACTCTAATTTACAACCTCGGAACACTACCTCCAGGAAGACTCTGTTGCCCTAGTAACAAGAGTTGAGAACGTAACAATGCTGCCGCCTTGTGTCTGTTTGCCACAACAACAGGTTCAAACCCAGTGCTAATGGTTGCTCAATAGTCACAAGGACTGCAGGGCCGTAAATGACACCTGCCCTCAAAAAATGCCCTGGGGTAGGGAATAGGTAAGAAATTTCAACACATGACAAATTTTTCAAGAAGTCAAAATGAAGAGGGAAGTTGTACTCACTCTTTAATAAAAAAAGGAAAAGAAAAAAGCAGGACATGCCTAAAGCTCAGGATAAGAAATTAGTAGCCACATGCTAATCCAACCTCCAAAAGGGTTTCAGCTCACACCAGTCCAATGAGCATCGGCAAAGAGTCGACAAACGATAAATGCTGAAGGGATTTTAGAGAACTGCGCACCTTCTGGCTGCTGGTGGGAGGTAAATTAGTAACAGCACTTACGAAAATGGAATGGAGCTGCTTTAAAAGGTAACAAGTGAGCTACCATATGATGCGGCAGGGCACCTTTTAGGCCCATAACCTAAGACCACCAGAATGGGAAAGACAGAGGCAGGCAAATGTGCACTGCAGCAATATTGAAATAGCCAAGACATGGAAGCAAAACAAAGGTTTATAAACAGGTAAATGGACAAAGAAGAAGTGGTATATGGAAAGATTGGAATATTAGTCACGAAAAAAATAAAAGAATGGCATAGGCAGAACCACAGATGAGCCTAGAGATAATCACACAACGTGAAGTAAGTCAGAATGCGAAAGACAAATGTCCTCGGGTATCACTTATGTCATCTGATTATTCATAAAAAGAACATATTTCCACAGAGAAAGACAATCTCAGATTGAGAAGAAAAACTTATGGTTAAGCCAAAGAAAAGGTGTGAGGAATGAATAAATTAAGATATTGGGGTCAACAACCATATACTAATACATACAAAATATATCATCCCCAAAGATCTATGGAATACCAAGAGTGGTCTACTCAACACTTTGTAATAACCTACACGGAAAAGGACCCAAATATCAAGAGATATATGTAAATGTGTAAATGAACAAGATTCTGTACACCTAGAACAAAAGACATTTTTCAATCAAATCTGCTCTGATAAAATCTACAATTTAAAGACACAAACAAGAATTAAGGAGGCAAAACTTATGGGGGTTTGCCGTGGCACATTCCACTCTAATCTGCAACCTAAAATCACAACTTGCACCAAGATTCTGTTGTCCTAGCAAGCAGAGTTGGCAACGTAGAAATGCTGCCACCCTAAGGCCGTTTCCTTAAACAGCAGCTTTCAATCTACTGCTAATAGTCACTAATATTCACAAGGACTGCCGGGCTGTAAATGACTCATGCCCTCAAAAAATGTCCTGGGGTAGGGTATGGCCAAAAAAGTTCACAACACATAAAACGTTTCAAGAAAAGAGTTTGAAGAGGTAAGTGTTACTCACTCTGTTATTTAAAAAAAAAGAAGAACAGGGATAAAAGCTCAATTTCAGGAATTATTTATTGGTTCGGTGCAAATCCAAACTACAAAAGGACTTCGCCACCCGATATTCAAAATGCCATCCGTCAAAAGTCTACAAACAATGAATGCTGACGGGTTAGTGGAGAAAGGCATACCCACTATGCTGTTCGTTGGATGTAAACTGGTAACAGCTCATCATGAGAACAGAATGGAGCTGCATTTAAAAGGTAAAAACTGAGCTACCATGGGATGCGGCCCATCCCCTAATGGGCCAATAACCTAAGGAGACCAGAATAGGAAAGGCACAGACAGGCACACATGCACTGCAGCAATACTGACAATAGCCAAGACATGCAAGCAAACAAAATGTCCATCAACAGATAAATGGACAAAGAAGAAGCGTAATGCGTACCGAATGGAATAGTTGCCTCGGGAAAAAAATGAACAGTGCCGTTTTCAGGACTGCAGAGGAGCCTAGAAATAATCATATTAGGTTCAGTAAGTCAAAAGGGAATGACAAATCTCCTATGGTATCATTTATACATGTTATCCTAAGATTGCTACCAATGAACATATTTTCACAGAAAAAGACACTCAGAGATTTGTAAAACAAAATAATGGTTAACCAAAATGAAAGGTGGGAGGATGGATAAATTAGGATTATGGGGCTAACATACATATACTAATGTATGTTAAATGTATAGAAATAAATAAACTATAAACTATATGAATTATATAATCACCAATACATATAAAATATATAATGACAAAACACCTACCAAATACCAAGGGAGGTCTACTCAACATTCTGTATTAACATACATGGTAACAGGATCCGAAGATGAACAGACATATGTATGAATCATTGAGCAGATTCTGTACAGCCAGACAATCACAACACTCTAATCAAATTCACTCTGATAAGAAATATAAATTAAATTTATAAAACAAACATAAGTAAGGAGACATAACCTTCTGGGGGCTGGTCCCAGCACATTCCACTCTAATTTACAACCTCGGAACACTACCTCCAGGAAGACTCTGTTGCCCTAGTAACAAGAGTTGAGAACGTAACAATGCTGCCGCCTTGTGGCTGTTTGCCACAACAACAGGTTCAAACCCAGTGCTAATGGGTGCTCAATAGTCCCAAGGACTGCAGGGCCGTAAATGACACCTGCCCTCAAAAAATGCCCTGGGGTAGGGAATAGGCAAGAAATTTCAACACATGACAAATTTATCAAGAAGTCAATATGAAGAGGGAAGTTGTACTCACTCTTTAATAAAAAAAGGAAAAGAAAAAAGCAGGACATGCCTAAAGCTCAGGATAAGAAATTAGTAGCCACATGCTAATCCAACCTCCAAAAGGGTTTCAGCTCACACCAGTCCAATGAGCATCAGCAAAGAGTCGACAAACTATAAATGCTGAAGGGATTTTAGAGAACTGCACAACTTCTGGCTGCTGGTGGGAGGTAAATTAGTGACAGCACTAACGAAAATGGAATGGAGCTGCTTTAAAAGGTAAAAAGTGAGCTACCATATGATGCGGCAGGGCCCCTTTTAGGCCCATAACCTAAGACCACCAGAATGGGAAAGACAGAGGCAGGCAAATGTGCACTGCAGCAATATTGAAATAGCCAAGACATGGAAGCAAAACAAAGGTTTATAAACAGGTAAATGGACAAAGAAGAAGTGGTATATGGACAGATTGGAATATTAGTCACGAAGAAAGTAAAAGAATGGCATAGGCAGAACCACAGATGAGCCTAGAGATAATCACACAACGTGAAGTAAGTCAGAATGCGAAAGACAAATGTCCTCGGGTATCACTTATGTCATCTGATTATTCATAAAAAGAACATATTTCCACAGAGAAAGACAATCTCAGATTGAGAAGAAAAACTTATGGTTAAGCCAAAGAAAAGGTGTGAGGAATGAATAAATTAAGATATTGGGGTCAACAACCATATACTAATACATACAAAATATATCATCCCCAAAGACCTATGGAATACCAAGGGTGGTCTACTCAACACTCTGTAATAACCTACAAGGAAAAGGACCCAAATATCAAGAGATATATGTAAATGTGTAAATGAACAAGATTCTGTACACCTAGAACAAAAGACATTTTTCAATCAAATCTGCTCTGATAAAAACTACAATTTAAAGACACAAACAAGAATTAAGGAGGCAAAACGTATGGGGGTTTGCCCTGGCACATTCCACTCTAATCTGCAACCTAAAATCACAACTTGCACCAAGATTCTGTTTCCCTAGCAAGCAGAGTTGGCAACGTAGAAATGCTGCCACCCTAAGGCCGTTTCCTTAAACAGCAGCTTTCAATCTACTGCTAATAGTCACTAATATTCACAAGGACTGCCGGGCTGTAAATGACTCATGCCCTCAAAAAATGTCCTGGGGTAGGGAATGGCCAAAAAAAGTTCACAACACGGAAAACTTTTCAAGAAAAGAGTTTGAAGAGGTAAGTGTTATTCACTCTGTTATTTTTAAAAAAAGAAGAACATGGATAAAAGCTCAATTTCAGGAATTATTTATTGGTTGGATGCAAATCCAAACTACAAAAGGACTTCGCCACCCAATATTCAAAATGCCATCAGTCAAAAGTCTACAAACAATGAATGCTGACGGGTTAGTGGAGAAAGGCATACCCACTATGCTGTTCGTTGGATGTAAACTGGTAACAGCTCATCATCAGAACACAATGGAGCTGCATTTAAAAGGTAAAAACTGAGCTACCATGGGATGCGGCCCATCCCCTAATGGGCCAATAACCTAAGGAGACCAGAATAGGAAAGGCACAGACAGGCACACATGCACTGCAGCAATACTGACAATAGCCAAGACATGCAAGCAAACAAAATGTCCATCAACAGATAAATGGACAAAGAAGAAGCGTAATGCGTACCGAATGGAATAGTTGCCTCGGGAAAAAAGTGAACAGTGCCGTTTTCAGGACTGCAGAGGAGCCTAGAAATAATCATATTAGGTTCAGTAAGTCAAAAGGGAATGACAAATCTCCTATGGTATCATTTATACATGTTATCCTAAGATTGCTACCAATGAACATATTTTCACAGAAAAAGACACTCAGAGATTTGTAAAACAAAATAATGGTTAACCAAAATGAAAGGTGGGAGGATGGATAAATTAGGATTATGGGGCTAACATACATATACTAATGTATGTTAAATGTATAGAAACAAATAACCTATAAACTATATGAATTATATAATCACCAATACATATAAAATATATAATGACAAAACACCTACCAAATACCAAGGGAGGTCTACTCAACATTCTGTAATAACATACATGGTAACAGGATCCAAAGATGAACAGACATATGTATGAATCATTGAGCAGATTCTGTACAGCCAGACAATCACAACACTCTAATCAAATTCACTCTGATAAGAAATATAAATTAAATTTATAAAACAAACATAAGTAAGGAGACATAACCTTCTGGGGGCTGGTCCCAGCACATTCCACTCTAATTTACAACCTCGGAACACTACCTCCAGGAAGACTCTGTTGCCCTAGTAACAAGAGTTGAGAAAGTAACAATGCTGCCGCCTTGTGGCTGTTTGCCACAACAACAGGTTCAAACCCAGTGCTAATGGTTGCTCAATAGTCACAAGGACTGCAGGGCCGTAAATGACACCTGCCCTCAAAAAATGCCCTGGGGTAGGGAATAGGCAAGAAATTTCAACACATGACAAATTTTTCAAGAAGTCAATATGAAGAGGGAAGTTGTACTCACTCTTTAATAAAAAAAGGAAAAGAAAAAAGCAGGACATGCCTAAAGCTCAGGATAAGAAATTAGTAGCCACATGCTAATCCAACCTCCAAAAGGGTTTCAGCTCACACCAGTCCAATGAGCATCGGCAAAGAGTCGACAAACTATAAATGCTGAAGGGATTTTAGAGAACTGCGCACCTTCTGGCTGCTTGTGGGAGGTAAATTAGTGACAGCACTAACGAAAATGGAATGGAGCTGCTTTAAAAGGTAAAAAGTGAGCTACCATAGGATGCGGCAGGGCCCCTTTTAGGCCCATAACCTAAGACCACCAGAATGGGAAAGACAGAGGCAGGCAAATGTGCACTGCAGCAATATTGAAATAGCCAAGACATGGAAGCAAAACAAAGGTTTATAAACAGGTAAATGGACAAAGAAGAAGTGGTATATGGACAGATTGGAATATTAGTCACGAAAAAAATAAAAGAATGGCATAGGCAGAACCACAGATGAGCCTAGAGATAATCACACAACGTGAAGTAAGTCAGAATGCGAAAGACAAATGTCCTCGGGTATCACTTATGTCATCTGATTATTCATAAAAAGAACATATTTCCACAGAGAAAGACAATCTCAGATTGAGAAGAAAAACTTATGGTTAAGCCAAAGAAAAGGTGTGAGGAATGAATAAATTAAGATATTGGGGTCAACAACCATATACTAATACATACAAATTATATCATCCCCAAAGACCTATGGAATACCAAGGGTGGTCTATTCAACACTTTGTAATAACCTATATGGAAAAGGACCCAAATATCAAGAGATATATGTAAATGTGTAAATGAACAAGATTCTGTACACCTAGAACAAAAGACATTTTTCAATCAAATCTGCTCTGATAAAAACTACAATTTAAAGACACAAACAAGAATTAAGGAGGCAAAACGTATGGGGGTTTGCCCTGGCACATTCCACTCTAATCTGCAACCTAAAATCACAACTTGCACCAAGATTCTGTTTCCCTAGCAAGCAGAGTTGGCAACGTAGAAATGCTGCCACGCTAAGGCCGTTTCCTTAAACAGCAGCTTTCAATCTACTGCTAATAGTCACTAATATTCACAAGGACTGCCGGGCTGTAAATGACTCATGCCCTCAAAAAATGTCCTGGGGTAGGGAATGGCCAAAAAAAGTTCACAACACGGAAAACTTTTCAAGAAAAGAGTTTGAAGAGGTAAGTGTTATTCACTCTGTTATTTTTAAAAAAAGAAGAACATGGATAAAAGCTCAATTTCAGGAATTATTTATTGGTTGGATGCAAATCCAAACTACAAAAGGACTGCGCCACCCAATATTCAAAATGCCATCAGTCAAAAGTCTACAAACAATGAATGCTGACGGGTTAGTGGAGAAAGGCATACCCACTATGCTGTTCGTTGGATGTAAACTGGTAACAGCTCATCATCAGAACACAATGGAGCTGCATTTAAAAGGTAAAAACTGAGCTACCATGGGATGCGGCCCATCCCCTAATGGGCCAATAACCTAAGGAGACCAGAATAGGAAAGGCACAGACAGGCACACATGCACTGCAGCAATACTGACAATAGCCAAGACATGCAAGCAAACAAAATGTCCATCAACAGATAAATGGACAAAGAAGAAGCGTAATGCGTACCGAATGGAATAGTTGCCTCGGGAAAAAAGTGAACAGTGCCGTTTTCAGGACTGCAGAGGAGCCTAGAAATAATCATATTAGGTTCAGTAAGTCAAAAGGGAATGACAAATCTCCTATGGTATCATTTATACATGTTATCCTAAGATTGCTACCAATGAACATATTTTCACAGAAAAAGACACTCAGAGATTTGTAAAACAAAATAATGGTTAACCAAAATGAAAGGTGGGAGGATGGATAAATTAGGATTATGGGGCTAACATACATATACTAATGTATGTTAAATGTATAGAAACAAATAACCTATAAACTATATGAATTATATAATCACCAATACATATAAAATATATAATGACAAAACACCTACCAAATACCAAGGGAGGTCTACTCAACATTCTGTAATAACATACATGGTAACAGGATCCAAAGATGAACAGACATATGTATGAATCATTGAGCAGATTCTGTACAGCCAGACAATCACAACACTCTAATCAAATTCACTCTGATAAGAAATATAAATTAAATTTATAAAACAAACATAAGTAAGGAGACATAACCTTCTGGGGGCTGGTCCCAGCACATTCCACTCTAATTTACAACCTCGGAACACTACCTCCAGGAAGACTCTGTTGCCCTAGTAACAAGAGTTGAGAAAGTAACAATGCTGCCGCCTTGTGGCTGTTTGCCACAACAACAGGTTCAAACCCAGTGCTAATGGTTGCTCAATAGTCACAAGGACTGCAGGGCCGTAAATGACACCTGCCCTCAAAAAATGCCCTGGGGTAGGGAATAGGCAAGAAATTTCAACACATGACAAATTTTTCAAGAAGTCAATATGAAGAGGGAAGTTGTACTCACTCTTTAATAAAAAAAGGAAAAGAAAAAAGCAGGACATGCCTAAAGCTCAGGATAAGAAATTAGTAGCCACATGCTAATCCAACCTCCAAAAGGGTTTCAGCTCACACCAGTCCAATGAGCATCGGCAAAGAGTCGACAAACTATAAATGCTGAAGGGATTTTAGAGAACTGCGCACCTTCTGGCTGCTTGTGGGAGGTAAATTAGTGACAGCACTAACGAAAATGGAATGGAGCTGCTTTAAAAGGTAAAAAGTGAGCTACCATAGGATGCGGCAGGGCCCCTTTTAGGCCCATAACCTAAGACCACCAGAATGGGAAAGACAGAGGCAGGCAAATGTGCACTGCAGCAATATTGAAATAGCCAAGACATGGAAGCAAAACAAAGGTTTATAAACAGGTAAATGGACAAAGAAGAAGTGGTATATGGACAGATTGGAATATTAGTCACGAAAAAAATAAAAGAATGGCATAGGCAGAACCACAGATGAGCCTAGAGATAATCACACAACGTGAAGTAAGTCAGAATGCGAAAGACAAATGTCCTCGGGTATCACTTATGTCATCTGATTATTCATAAAAAGAACATATTTCCACAGAGAAAGACAATCTCAGATTGAGAAGAAAAACTTATGGTTAAGCCAAAGAAAAGGTGTGAGGAATGAATAAATTAAGATATTGGGGTCAACAACCATATACTAATACATACAAATTATATCATCCCCAAAGACCTATGGAATACCAAGGGTGGTCTATTCAACACTTTGTAATAACCTATATGGAAAAGGACCCAAATATCAAGAGATATATGTAAATGTGTAAATGAACAAGATTCTGTACACCTAGAACAAAAGACATTTTTCAATCAAATCTGCTCTGATAAAAACTACAATTTAAAGACACAAACAAGAATTAAGGAGGCAAAACGTATGGGGGTTTGCCCTGGCACATTCCACTCTAATCTGCAACCTAAAATCACAACTTGCACCAAGATTCTGTTTCCCTAGCAAGCAGAGTTGGCAACGTAGAAATGCTGCCACCCTAAGGCCGTTTCCTTAAACAGCAGCTTTCAATCTACTGCTAATAGTCACTAATATTCACAAGGACTGCCGGGCTGTAAATGACTCATGCCCTCAAAAAATGTCCTGGGGTAGGGAATGGCCAAAAAAAGTTCACAACACGGAAAACTTTTCAAGAAAAGAGTTTGAAGAGGTAAGTGTTATTCACTCTGTTATTTTTAAAAAAAGAAGAACATGGATAAAAGCTCAATTTCAGGAATTATTTATTGGTTGGATGCAAATCCAAACTACAAAAGGACTGCGCCACCCAATATTCAAAATGCCATCAGTCAAAAGTCTACAAACAATGAATGCTGACGGGTTAGTGGAGAAAGGCATACCCACTATGCTGTTCGTTGGATGTAAACTGGTAACAGCTCATCATCAGAACACAATGGAGCTGCATTTAAAAGGTAAAAACTGAGCTACCATGGGATGCGGCCCATCCCCTAATGGGCCAATAACCTAAGGAGACCAGAATAGGAAAGGCACAGACAGGCACACATGCACTGCAGCAATACTGACAATAGCCAAGACATGCAAGCAAACAAAATGTCCATCAACAGATAAATGGACAAAGAAGAAGCGTAATGCGTACCGAATGGAATAGTTGCCTCGGGAAAAAAGTGAACAGTGCCGTTTTCAGGACTGCAGAGGAGCCTAGAAATAATCATATTAGGTTCAGTAAGTCAAAAGGGAATGACAAATCTCCTATGGTATCATTTATACATGTTATCCTAAGATTGCTACCAATGAACATATTTTCACAGAAAAAGACACTCAGAGATTTGTAAAACAAAATAATGGTTAACCAAAATGAAAGGTGGGAGGATGGATAAATTAGGATTATGGGGCTAACATACATATACTAATGTATGTTAAATGTATAGAAACAAATAACCTATAAACTATATGAATTATATAATCACCAATACATATAAAATATATAATGACAAAACACCTACCAAATACCAAGGGAGGTCTACTCAACATTCTGTAATAACATACATGGTAACAGGATCCAAAGATGAACAGACATATGTATGAATCATTGAGCAGATTCTGTACAGCCAGACAATCACAACACTCTAATCAAATTCACTCTGATAAGAAATATAAATTAAATTTATAAAACAAACATAAGTAAGGAGACATAACCTTCTGGGGGCTGGTCCCAGCACATTCCACTCTAATTTACAACCTCGGAACACTACCTCCAGGAAGACTCTGTTGCCCTAGTAACAAGAGTTGAGAAAGTAACAATGCTGCCGCCTTGTGGCTGTTTGCCACAACAACAGGTTCAAACCCAGTGCTAATGGTTGCTCAATAGTCACAAGGACTGCAGGGCCGTAAATGACACCTGCCCTCAAAAAATGCCCTGGGGTAGGGAATAGGCAAGAAATTTCAACACATGACAAATTTTTCAAGAAGTCAATATGAAGAGGGAAGTTGTACTCACTCTTTAATAAAAAAAGGAAAAGAAAAAAGCAGGACATGCCTAAAGCTCAGGATAAGAAATTAGTAGCCACATGCTAATCCAACCTCCAAAAGGGTTTCAGCTCACACCAGTCCAATGAGCATCGGCAAAGAGTCGACAAACTATAAATGCTGAAGGGATTTTAGAGAACTGCGCACCTTCTGGCTGCTTGTGGGAGGTAAATTAGTGACAGCACTAACGAAAATGGAATGGAGCTGCTTTAAAAGGTAAAAAGTGAGCTACCATAGGATGCGGCAGGGCCCCTTTTAGGCCCATAACCTAAGACCACCAGAATGGGAAAGACAGAGGCAGGCAAATGTGCACTGCAGCAATATTGAAATAGCCAAGACATGGAAGCAAAACAAAGGTTTATAAACAGGTAAATGGACAAAGAAGAAGTGGTATATGGACAGATTGGAATATTAGTCACGAAAAAAATAAAAGAATGGCATAGGCAGAACCACAGATGAGCCTAGAGATAATCACACAACGTGAAGTAAGTCAGAATGCGAAAGACAAATGTCCTCGGGTATCACTTATGTCATCTGATTATTCATAAAAAGAACATATTTCCACAGAGAAAGACAATCTCAGATTGAGAAGAAAAACTTATGGTTAAGCCAAAGAAAAGGTGTGAGGAATGAATAAATTAAGATATTGGGGTCAACAACCATATACTAATACATACAAATTATATCATCCCCAAAGACCTATGGAATACCAAGGGTGGTCTATTCAACACTTTGTAATAACCTATATGGAAAAGGACCCAAATATCAAGAGATATATGTAAATGTGTAAATGAACAAGATTCTGTACACCTAGAACAAAAGACATTTTTCAATCAAATCTGCTCTGATAAAAACTACAATTTAAAGACACAAACAAGAATTAAGGAGGCAAAACGTATGGGGGTTTGCCCTGGCACATTCCACTCTAATCTGCAACCTAAAATCACAACTTGCACCAAGATTCTGTTTCCCTAGCAAGCAGAGTTGGCAACGTAGAAATGCTGCCACCCTAAGGCCGTTTCCTTAAACAGCAGCTTTCAATCTACTGCTAATAGTCACTAATATTCACAAGGACTGCCGGGCTGTAAATGACTCATGCCCTCAAAAAATGTCCTGGGGTAGGGAATGGCCAAAAAAAGTTCACAACACGGAAAACTTTTCAAGAAAAGAGTTTGAAGAGGTAAGTGTTATTCACTCTGTTATTTTTAAAAAAAGAAGAACATGGATAAAAGCTCAATTTCAGGAATTATTTATTGGTTGGATGCAAATCCAAACTACAAAAGGACTTCGCCACCCAATATTCAAAATGCCATCAGTCAAAAGTCTACAAACAATGAATGCTGACGGGTTAGTGGAGAAAGGCATACCCACTATGCTGTTCGTTGGATGTAAACTGGTAACAGCTCATCATCAGAACACAATGGAGCTGCATTTAAAAGGTAAAAACTGAGCTACCATGGGATGCGGCCCATCCCCTAATGGGCCAATAACCTAAGGAGACCAGAATAGGAAAGGCACAGACAGGCACACATGCACTGCAGCAATACTGACAATAGCCAAGACATGCAAGCAAACAAAATGTCCATCAACAGATAAATGGACAAAGAAGAAGCGTAATACGTACCGAATGGAATAGTTGCCTCGGGAAAAAAATGAACAGTGCCGTTTTCAGGACTGCAGAGGAGCCTAGAAATAATCATATTAGGTTCAGTAAGTCAAAAGGGAATGACAAATCTCCTATGGTATCATTTATACATGTTATCCTAAGATTGCTACCAATGAACATATTTTCACAGAAAAAGACACTCAGAGATTTGTAAAACAAAATAATGGTTAACCAAAATGAAAGGTGGGAGGATGGATAAATTAGGATTATGGGGCTAACATACATATACTAATGTATGTTAAATGTATAGAAACAAATAACCTATAAACTATATGAATTATATAATCACCAATACATATAAAATATATAATGACAAAACACCTACCAAATACCAAGGGAGGTCTACTCAACATTCTGTAATAACATACATGGTAACAGGATCCAAAGATCAACAGACATTTGTATGAATCATTGAGCAGATTCTGTACAGCCAGACAATCACAAAACTCTAATCAAATTCACTCTGATAAGAAATATAAATTAAATTTATAAAACAAACATAAGTAAGGAGACATAACCTTCTGGGGGCTGGTCCCAGCACATTCCACTCTAATTTACAACCTCGGAACACTACCTCCAGGAAGACTCTGTTGCCCTAGTAACAAGAGTTGAGAACGTAACAATGCTGCCGCCTTGTGGCTGTTTGCCACAACAACAGGTTCAAACCCAGTGCTAATGGCTGCTTAATAGTCACAAGGACTGCAGGGCCGTAAATGACACCTGCCCTCAAAAAATGCCCTGGGGTAGGGAATAGGCAAGAAATTTCAACACATGACAAATTTTTCAAGAAGTCAATATGAAGAGGGAAGTTGTACTCACTCCTTAATAAAAAAAGGAAAAGAAAAAAGCAGGACATGCCTAAAGCTCAGGATAAGAAATTAGTAGCCACATGCTAATCCAACCTCCAAAAGGGTTTCAGCTCACACCAGTCCAATGAGCATCGGCAAAGAGTCGACAAACGATAAATGCTGAAGGGATTTTAGAGAACTGCGCACCTTCTGGCTGCTGGTGGGAGGTAAATTAGTAACAGCACTTACGAAAATGGAATGGAGCTGCTTTAAAAGGTAACAAGTGAGCTACCATATGATGCGGCAGGGCACCTTTTAGGCCCATAACCTAAGACCACCAGAATGGGAAAGACAGAGGCAGGCAAATGTGCACTGCAGCAATATTGAAATAGCCAAGACATGGAAGCAAAACAAAGGTTTATAAACAGGTAAATGGACAAAGAAGAAGTGGTATATGGAAAGATTGGAATATTAGTCACGAAAAAAATAAAAGAATGGCATAGGCAGAACCACAGATGAGCCTAGAGATAATCACACAACGTGAAGTAAGTCAGAATGCGAAAGACAAATGTCCTCGGGTATCACTTATGTCATCTGATTATTCATAAAAAGAACATATTTCCACAGAGAAAGACAATCTCAGATTGAGAAGAAAAACTTATGGTTAAGCCAAAGAAAAGGTGTGAGGAATGAATAAATTAAGATATTGGGGTCAACAACCATATACTAATACATACAAAATATATCATCCCCAAAGATCTATGGAATACCAAGAGTGGTCTACTCAACACTTTGTAATAACCTACACGGAAAAGGACCCAAATATCAAGAGATATATGTAAATGTGTAAATGAACAAGATTCTGTACACCTAGAACAAAAGACATTTTTCAATCAAATCTGCTCTGATAAAATCTACAATTTAAAGACACAAACAAGAATTAAGGAGGCAAAACTTATGGGGGTTTGCCGTGGCACATTCCACTCTAATCTGCAACCTAAAATCACAACTTGCACCAAGATTCTGTTGTCCTAGCAAGCAGAGTTGGCAACGTAGAAATGCTGCCACCCTAAGGCCGTTTCCTTAAACAGCAGCTTTCAATCTACTGCTAATAGTCACTAATATTCACAAGGACTGCCGGGCTGTAAATGACTCATGCCCTCAAAAAATGTCCTGGGGTAGGGTATGGCCAAAAAAGTTCACAACACGGAAAACTTTTCAAGAAAAGAGTTTGAAGAGGTAAGTGTTACTCACTCTGTTATTTAAAAAAAAAGAAGAACAGGGATAAAAGCTCAATTTCAGGAATTATTTATTGGTTCGGTGCAAATCCAAACTACAAAAGGACTTCGCCACCCGATATTCAAAATGCCATCCGTCAAAAGTCTACAAACAATGAATGCTGACGGGTTAGTGGAGAAAGGCATACCCACTATGCTGTTCGTTGGATGTAAACTGGTAACAGCTCATCATCAGAACACAATGGAGCTGCATTTAAAAGGTAAAAACTGAGCTACCATGGGATGCGGCCCATCCCCTAATGGGCCAATAACCTAAGGAGACCAGAATAGGAAAGGCACAGACAGGCACACATGCACTGCAGCAATACTGACAATAGCCAAGACATGCAAGCAAACAAAATGTCCATCAACAGATAAATGGACAAAGAAGAAGCGTAATGCGTACCGAATGGAATAGTTGCCTCGGGAAAAAAATGAACAGTGCCGTTTTCAGGACTGCAGAGGAGCCTAGAAATAATCATATTAGGTTCAGTAAGTCAAAAGGGAATGACAAATCTCCTATGGTATCATTTATACATGTTATCCTAAGATTGCTACCAATGAACATATTTTCACAGAAAAAGACACTCAGAGATTTGTAAAACAAAATAATGGTTAACCAAAATGAAAGGTGGGAGGATGGATAAATTAGGATTATGGGGCTAACATACATATACTAATGTATGTTAAATGTATAGAAATAAATAAACTATAAACTATATGAATTATATAATCACCAATACATATAAAATGTATAATGACAAAACACCTACCAAATACCAAGGGAGGTCTACTCAACATTCTGTATTAACATACATGGTAACAGGATCCGAAGATGAACAGATATATGTATGAATCATTGAGCAGATTCTGTACAGCCAGACAATCACAACACTCTAATCAAATTCACTCTGATAAGAAATATAAATTAAATTTATAAAACAAACATAAGTAAGGAGACATAACCTTCTGGGGGCTGGTCCCAGCACATTCCACTCTAATTTACAACCTCGGAACACTACCTCCAGGAAGACTCTGTTGCCCTAGTAACAAGAGTTGAGAACGTAACAATGCTGCCGCCTTGTGGCTGTTTGCCACAACAACAGGTTCAAACCCAGTGCTAATGGGTGCTCAATAGTCCCAAGGACTGCAGGGCCGTAAATGACACCTGCCCTCAAAAAATGCCCTGGGGTAGGGAATAGGCAAGAAATTTCAACACATGACAAATTTATCAAGAAGTCAATATGAAGAGGGAAGTTGTACTCACTCTTTAATAAAAAAAGGAAAAGAAAAAAGCAGGACATGCCTAAAGCTCAGGATAAGAAATTAGTAGCCACATGCTAATCCAACCTCCAAAAGGGTTTCAGCTCACACCAGTCCAATGAGCATCAGCAAAGAGTCGACAAACTATAAATGCTGAAGGGATTTTAGAGAACTGCACAACTTCTGGCTGCTGGTGGGAGGTAAATTAGTGACAGCACTAACGAAAATGGAATGGAGCTGCTTTAAAAGGTAAAAAGTGAGCTACCATATGATGCGGCAGGGCCCCTTTTAGGCCCATAACCTAAGACCCCCAGAATGGGAAAGACAGAGGCAGGCAAATGTGCACTGCAGCAATATTGAAATAGCCAAGACATGGAAGCAAAACAAAGGTTTATAAACAGGTAAATGGACAAAGAAGAAGTGGTATATGGACAGATTGGAATATTAGTCACGAAGAAAGTAAAAGAATGGCATAGGCAGAACCACAGATGAGCCTAGAGATAATCACACAACGTGAAGTAAGTCAGAATGCGAAAGACAAATGTCCTCGGGTATCACTTATGTCATCTGATTATTCATAAAAAGAACATATTTCCACAGAGAAAGACAATCTCAGATTGAGAAGAAAAACTTATGGTTAAGCCAAAGAAAAGGTGTGAGGAATGAATAAAATAAGATATTGGGGTCAACAACCATATACTAATACATACAAAATATATCATCCCCAAAGACCTATGGAATACCAAGGGTGGTCTACTCAACACTTTGTAATAACCTACAAGGAAAAGGACCCAAATATCAAGAGATATATGTAAATGTGTAAATGAACAAGATTCTGTACACCTAGAACAAAAGACATTTTTCAATCAAATCTGCTCTGATAAAAACTACAATTTAAAGACACAAACAAGAATTAAGGAGGCAAAACGTATGGGGGTTTGCCCTGGCACATTCCACTCTAATCTGCAACTTAAAATCACAACTTGCACCAAGATTCTGTTTCCCTAGCAAGCAGAGTTGGCAACGTAGAAATGCTGCCACCCTAAGGCCGTTTCCTTAAACAGCAGCTTTCAATCTACTGCTAATAGTCACTAATATTCACAAGGACTGCCGGGCTGTAAATGACTCATGCCCTCAAAAAATGTCCTGGGGTAGGGAATGGCCAAAAAAAGTTCACAACACGGAAAACTTTTCAAGAAAAGAGTTTGAAGAGGTAAGTGTTATTCACTCTGTTATTTTTAAAAAAAGAAGAACATGGATAAAAGCTCAATTTCAGGAATTATTTATTGGTTGGATGCAAATCCAAACTACAAAAGGACTTCGCCACCCAATATTCAAAATGCCATCAGTCAAAAGTCTACAAACAATGAATGCTGACGGGTTAGTGGAGAAAGGCATACCCACTATGCTGTTCGTTGGATGTAAACTGGTAACAGCTCATCATCAGAACACAATGGAGCTGCATTTAAAAGGTAAAAACTGAGCTACCATGGGATGCGGCCCATCCCCTAATGGGCCAATAACCTAAGGAGACCAGAATAGGAAAGGCACAGACAGGCACACATGCACTGCAGCAATACTGACAATAGCCAAGACATGCAAGCAAACAAAATGTCCATCAACAGATAAATGGACAAAGAAGAAGCGTAATACGTACCGAATGGAATAGTTGCCTCGGGAAAAAAATGAACAGTGCCGTTTTCAGGACTGCAGAGGAGCCTAGAAATAATCATATTAGGTTCAGTAAGTCAAAAGGGAATGACAAATCTCCTATGGTATCATTTATACATGTTATCCTAAGATTGCTACCAATGAACATATTTTCACAGAAAAAGACACTCAGAGATTTGTAAAACAAAATAATGGTTAACCAAAATGAAAGGTGGGAGGATGGATAAATTAGGATTATGGGGCTAACATACATATACTAATGTATGTTAAATGTATAGAAACAAATAACCTATAAACTATATGAATTATATAATCACCAATACATATAAAATATATAATGACAAAACACCTACCAAATACCAAGGGAGGTCTACTCAACATTCTGTAATAACATACATGGTAACAGGATCCAAAGATGAACAGACATATGTATGAATCATTGAGCAGATTCTGTACAGCCAGACAATCACAACACTCTAATCAAATTCACTCTGATAAGAAATATAAATTAAATTTATAAAACAAACATAAGTAAGGAGACATAACCTTCTGGGGGCTGGTCCCAGCACATTCCACTCTAATTTACAACCTCGGAACACTACCTCCAGGAAGACTCTGTTGCCCTAGTAACAAGAGTTGAGAAAGTAACAATGCTGCCGCCTTGTGGCTGTTTGCCACAACAACAGGTTCAAACCCAGTGCTAATGGTTGCTCAATAGTCACAAGGACTGCAGGGCCGTAAATGACACCTGCCCTCAAAAAATGCCCTGGGGTAGGGAATAGGCAAGAAATTTCAACACATGACAAATTTTTCAAGAAGTCAATATGAAGAGGGAAGTTGTACTCACTCTTTAATAAAAAAAGGAAAAGAAAAAAGCAGGACATGCCTAAAGCTCAGGATAAGAAATTAGTAGCCACATGCTAATCCAACCTCCAAAAGGGTTTCAGCTCACACCAGTCCAATGAGCATCGGCAAAGAGTCGACAAACTATAAATGCTGAAGGGATTTTAGAGAACTGCGCACCTTCTGGCTGCTTGTGGGAGGTAAATTAGTGACAGCACTAACGAAAATGGAATGGAGCTGCTTTAAAAGGTAAAAAGTGAGCTACCATAGGATGCGGCAGGGCCCCTTTTAGGCCCATAACCTAAGACCCCCAGAATGGGAAAGACAGAGGCAGGCAAATGTGCACTGCAGCAATATTGAAATAGCCAAGACATGGAAGCAAAACAAAGGTTTATAAACAGGTAAATGGACAAAGAAGAAGTGGTATATGGACAGATTGGAATATTAGTCACGAAGAAAGTAAAAGAATGGCATAGGCAGAACCACAGATGAGCCTAGAGATAATCACACAACGTGAAGTAAGTCAGAATGCGAAAGACAAATGTCCTCGGGTATCACTTATGTCATCTGATTATTCATAAAAAGAACATATTTCCACAGAGAAAGACAATCTCAGATTGAGAAGAAAAACTTATGGTTAAGCCAAAGAAAAGGTGTGAGGAATGAATAAAATAAGATATTGGGGTCAACAACCATATACTAATACATACAAAATATATCATCCCCAAAGACCTATGGAATACCAAGGGTGGTCTACTCAACACTTTGTAATAACCTACAAGGAAAAGGACCCAAATATCAAGAGATATATGTAAATGTGTAAATGAACAAGATTCTGTACACCTAGAACAAAAGACATTTTTCAATCAAATCTGCTCTGATAAAAACTACAATTTAAAGACACAAACAAGAATTAAGGAGGCAAAACGTATGGGGGTTTGCCCTGGCACATTCCACTCTAATCTGCAACCTAAAATCACAACTTGCACCAAGATTCTGTTTCCCTAGCAAGCAGAGTTGGCAACGTAGAAATGCTGCCACCCTAAGGCCGTTTCCTTAAACAGCAGCTTTCAATCTACTGCTAATAGTCACTAATATTCACAAGGACTGCCGGGCTGTAAATGACTCATGCCCTCAAAAAATGTCCTGGGGTAGGGAATGGCCAAAAAAAGTTCACAACACGGAAAACTTTTCAAGAAAAGAGTTTGAAGAGGTAAGTGTTATTCACTCTGTTATTTTTAAAAAAAGAAGAACATGGATAAAAGCTCAATTTCAGGAATTATTTATTGGTTGGATGCAAATCCAAACTACAAAAGGACTTCGCCACCCAATATTCAAAATGCCATCAGTCAAAAGTCTACAAACAATGAATGCTGACGGGTTAGTGGAGAAAGGCATACCCACTATGCTGTTCGTTGGATGTAAACTGGTAACAGCTCATCATCAGAACACAATGGAGCTGCATTTAAAAGGTAAAAACTGAGCTACCATGGGATGCGGCCCATCCCCTAATGGGCCAATAACCTAAGGAGACCAGAATAGGAAAGGCACAGACAGGCACACATGCACTGCAGCAATACTGACAATAGCCAAGACATGCAAGCAAACAAAATGTCCATCAACAGATAAATGGACAAAGAAGAAGCGTAATACGTACCGAATGGAATAGTTGCCTCGGGAAAAAAATGAACAGTGCCGTTTTCAGGACTGCAGAGGAGCCTAGAAATAATCATATTAGGTTCAGTAAGTCAAAAGGGAATGACAAATCTCCTATGGTATCATTTATACATGTTATCCTAAGATTGCTACCAATGAACATATTTTCACAGAAAAAGACACTCAGAGATTTGTAAAACAAAATAATGGTTAACCAAAATGAAAGGTGGGAGGATGGATAAATTAGGATTATGGGGCTAACATACATATACTAATGTATGTTAAATGTATAGAAACAAATAACCTATAAACTATATGAATTATATAATCACCAATACATATAAAATATATAATGACAAAACACCTACCAAATACCAAGGGAGGTCTACTCAACATTCTGTAATAACATACATGGTAACAGGATCCAAAGATGAACAGACATATGTATGAATCATTGAGCAGATTCTGTACAGCCAGACAATCACAACACTCTAATCAAATTCACTCTGATAAGAAATATAAATTAAATTTATAAAACAAACATAAGTAAGGAGACATAACCTTCTGGGGGCTGGTCCCAGCACATTCCACTCTAATTTACAACCTCGGAACACTACCTCCAGGAAGACTCTGTTGCCCTAGTAACAAGAGTTGAGAAAGTAACAATGCTGCCGCCTTGTGGCTGTTTGCCACAACAACAGGTTCAAACCCAGTGCTAATGGTTGCTCAATAGTCACAAGGACTGCAGGGCCGTAAATGACACCTGCCCTCAAAAAATGCCCTGGGGTAGGGAATAGGCAAGAAATTTCAACACATGACAAATTTTTCAAGAAGTCAATATGAAGAGGGAAGTTGTACTCACTCTTTAATAAAAAAAGGAAAAGAAAAAAGCAGGACATGCCTAAAGCTCAGGATAAGAAATTAGTAGCCACATGCTAATCCAACCTCCAAAAGGGTTTCAGCTCACACCAGTCCAATGAGCATCGGCAAAGAGTCGACAAACTATAAATGCTGAAGGGATTTTAGAGAACTGCGCACCTTCTGGCTGCTTGTGGGAGGTAAATTAGTGACAGCACTAACGAAAATGGAATGGAGCTGCTTTAAAAGGTAAAAAGTGAGCTACCATAGGATGCGGCAGGGCCCCTTTTAGGCCCATAACCTAAGACCACCAGAATGGGAAAGACAGAGGCAGGCAAATGTGCACTGCAGCAATATTGAAATAGCCAAGACATGGAAGCAAAACAAAGGTTTATAAACAGGTAAATGGACAAAGAAGAAGTGGTATATGGACAGATTGGAATATTAGTCACGAAAAAAATAAAAGAATGGCATAGGCAGAACCACAGATGAGCCTAGAGATAATCACACAACGTGAAGTAAGTCAGAATGCGAAAGACAAATGTCCTCGGGTATCACTTATGTCATCTGATTATTCATAAAAAGAACATATTTCCACAGAGAAAGACAATCTCAGATTGAGAAGAAAAACTTATGGTTAAGCCAAAGAAAAGGTGTGAGGAATGAATAAATTAAGATATTGGGGTCAACAACCATATACTAATACATACAAATTATATCATCCCCAAAGACCTATGGAATACCAAGGGTGGTCTATTCAACACTTTGTAATAACCTATATGGAAAAGGACCCAAATATCAAGAGATATATGTAAATGTGTAAATGAACAAGATTCTGTACACCTAGAACAAAAGATATTTTTCAATCAAATCTGCTCTGATAAAAACTACAATTTAAAGACACAAACAAGAATTAAGGAGGCAAAACTTATGGGGGTTTGCCCTGGCACATTCCACTCTAATCTGCAACCTAAAATCACAACTTGCACCAAGATTCTGTTTCCCTAGCAAGCAGAGTTGGCAACGTAGAAATGCTGCCACCCTAAGGCCGTTTCCTTAAACAGCAGCTTTCAATCTACTGCTAATAGTCACTAATATTCACAAGGACTGCCGGGCTGTAAATGACTCATGCCATCAAAAAATGTCCTGGGGTAGGGAATGGCCAAAAAAAGTTCACAACACGGAAAACTTTTCAAGAAAAGAGTTTGAAGAGGTAAGTGTTACTCACTCTGTTATTTAAAAAAAAAAGAAGAACAGGGATAAAAGCTCAATTTCAGGAATTATTTATTGGTTGGATGCAAATCCAAACTACAAAAGGACTTCGCCACCCAATATTCAAAATGCCATGCGTCAAAAGTCTACAAACAATGAATGCTGACGGGTTAGTGGAGAAAGGCATACCCACTATGCAGTTCGTTGGCTGTAAACTGGTAACAGCTCATCATGAGAACAGAATGGAGCTGCATTTAAAAGGTAAAAACTGATCTACCATGGGATGCGGCCCATCCCCTAATGGGCCAATAACCTAAGGAGACCAGAATAGGAAAGGCACAGACAGGCACACATGCACTGCAGCAATACTGACAATAGCCAAGACATGCAAGCAAACAAAATGTCCATCAACAGATAAATGGACAAAGAAGAAGCGTAATACGTACCGAATGGAATAGTTTCCTCGGGAAAAAAATGAACAGTGCCGTTTTCAGGACTGCAGAGGAGCCTAGAAATAATCATATTAGGTTCAGTAAGTCAAAAGGGAATGACAAATCTCCTATGGTATCATTTATACATGTTATCCTAAGATTGCTACCAATGAAGATATTTTCACAGAAAAAGACACTCAGAGATTTGTAAAACAAAATAATGGTTAACCAAAATGTAAGGTGGGAGGATGGATAAATTAGGATTATAGGGCTAACATACATATACTAATGTATGTTAAATGTATAGAAACAAATAACCTATAAACTATATGAATTATATAATCACCAATACATATAAAATATATAATGACAAAACACCTACCAAATACCAAGGGAGGTCTACTCAACATTCTGTAATAACATACATGGTAACAGGATCCGAAGATCAACAGACATTTGTATGAATCATTGAGCAGATTCTGTACAGCCAGACAATCACAAAACTCTAATCAAATTCACTCTGATAAGAAATATAAATTAAATTTATAAAACAAACATAAGTAAGGAGACATAACCTTCTGGGGGCTGCTCCCAGCACATTCCACTCTAATTTACAACCTCGGAACACTACCTCCAGGAAGACTCTGTTGCCCTAGTAACAAGAGTTGAGAAAGTAACAATGCTGCCGCCTTGTGGCTGTTTGCCACAACAACAGGTTCAAACCCAGTGCTAATGGTTGCTCCATAGTCACAAGGACTGCAGGGCCGTAAATGACACCTGCCCTCAAAAAATGCCCTGGGGTAGGGAATAGGCAAGAAATTTCAACATATGACAAATTTTTCAAGAAGTCAATATGAAGAGGGAAGTTGTACTCACTCTTTAATAAAAAAAGGAAAAGAAAAAAGCAGGACATGCCTAAAGCTCAGGATAAGAAATTAGTAGCCACATGCTAATCCAACCTCCAAAAGGGTTTCAGCTCACACCAGTCCAATGAGCATCGGCAAAAAGTCGACAAACGATAAATGCTGAAGGAATTTTAGAGAACTGCGCACCTTCTGGCTGCTGGTGGGAGGTAAATTAGTAACAGCACTTACGAAAATGGAATGGAGCTGCTTTAAAAGGTAACAAGTGAGCTACCATAGGATGCGGCAGGGCACCTTTTAGGCCCATAACCTAAGACCACCAGAATGGGAAAGACAGAGGCAGGCAAATGTGCACTGCAGCAATATTGAAATAGCCAAGACATGGAAGCAAAACAAAGGTTTATAAACAGGTAAATGGACAAAGAAGAAGTGGTATATGGAAAGATTGGAATATTAGTCACGAAAAAAATAAAAGAATGGCATAGGCAGAACCACAGATGAGCCTAGAGATAATCACACAACGTGAAGTAAGTCAGAATGCGAAAGACAAATGTCCTCGGGTATCACTTATGTCATCTGATTATTCATAAAAAGAACATATTTCCACAGAGAAAGACAATCTCAGATTGAGAAGAAAAACTTATGGTTAAGCCAAAGAAAAGGTGTGAGGAATGAAGAAATTAAGATATTGGGGTCAACAACCATATACTAATACATACAAAATATATCATCCCCAAAGATCTATGGAATACCAAGAGTGGTCTAATCAACACTTTGTAATAACCTACATGGAAAAGGACCCAAATATCAAGAGATATATGTAAATGTGTAAATGAACAAGATTCTGTACACCTAGAACAAAAGACATTTTTCAATCAAATCTGCTCTGATAAAAACTACAATTTAAAGACACAAACAAGAATTAAGGAGGCAAAACTTATGGGGGTTTGCCCTGGCACATTCCACTCTAATCTGCAACCTAAAATCACAACTTGCACCAAGATTCTGTTTCCATAGCAAGCAGAGTTGGCAATGTAGAAATGCTGCCACCCTAAGGCCGTTTCCTTAAACAGCAGCTTTCAATCTACTGCTAATAGTCACTAATATTCACAAGGACTGCCGGGCTGTAAATGACTCATGCCATCAAAAAATGTCCTGGGGTAGGGAATGGCCAAAAAAACTTCACAACACGGAAAACTTTTCAAGAAAAGAGTTTGAAGAGGTAAGTGTTACTCACTCTGTTATTTAAAAAAAAAAGAAGAACAGGGATAAAAGCTCAATTTCAGGAATTATTTATTGGTTGGATGCAAATCCAAACTACAAAAGGACTTCGCCACCCAATATTCAAAATGCCATGCGTCAAAAGTCTACAAACAATGAATGCTGACGGGTTAGTGGAGAAAGGCATACCCACTATGCTGTTCGTTGGATGTAAACTGGTAACAGCTCATCATGAGAACAGAATGGAGCTGCATTTAAAAGGTAAAAACTGATCTACCATGGGATGCGGCCCATCCCCTAATGGGCCAATAACCTAAGGAGACCAGAATAGGAAAGGCACAGACAGGCACACATGCACTGCAGCAATACTGACAATAGCCAAGACATGCAAGCAAACAAAATGTCCATCAACAGATAAATGGACAAAGAAGAAGCGTAATACGTACCGAATGGAATAGTTGCCTCGGGAAAAAAATGAACAGTGCCGTTTTCAGGACTGCAGAGGAGCCTAGAAATAATCATATTAGGTTCAATAAGTCAAAAGGGAATGACAAATCTCCTATGGTATCATTTATACATGTTATCCTAAGATTGCTACCAATGAACATATTTTCACAGAAAAAGTCACTCAGAGATTTGTAAAACAAAATAATGTTTAACCAAAATGAAAGGTGGGAGGATGGATAAATTAGGATTATGGGGCTAACATACATATACTAATGTATGTTAAATGTATAGAAACAAATAACCTATAAACTATATGAATTATATAATCACCAATACATATAAAATATATAATGACAAAACACCTACCAAATACCAAGGGAGGTCTACACAACATTCTGTAATAACATACATGGTAACAGGATCCGAAGATGAACAGACATATGTATGAATCATTGAGCAGATTCTGTACAGCCAGACAATTCCAACACTCTAATCAAATTTACTCTGATAAGAAATATAAATTAAATTTATAAAACAAACATAAGTAAGGAGACATAACCTTCTGGGGGCTGGTCCCAGCACATTCCACTCTAATTTACAACCTCGGAACACTACCTCCAGGAAGACTCTGTTGCCCTAGTAACAAGTGTTGAGAACGTAACAATGCTGCCACCTTGTGGCTGTTTGCCACAACAACAGGTTCAAACCCAGTGCTAATGGTTGCTTAATAGTCCCAAGGACTGCAGGGCCGTAAATGACACCTGCCCTCAAAAAATGCCCTGGGGTAGGGAATAGGCAAGAAATTTCAACACATGACAAATTTTTCAAGAAGTCAATATGAAGAGGGAAGTTGTACTCACTCCTTAATAAAAAAAGGAAAAGAAAAAAGCAGGACATGCCTAAAGCTCAGGATAAGAAATTAGTAGCCACATTCTAATCCAACCTCCAAAAGGGTTTCAGCTCACACCAGTCCAATGAGCATCGGCAAAGAGTCGACAAACGATAAATGCTGAAGGGATTTTAGAGAACTGCGCACCTTCTGGCTGCTGGTGGGAGGTAAATTAGTAACAGCACTTACGAAAATGGAATGGAGCTGCTTTAAAAGGTAACAAGTGAGCTACCATATGATGCGGCAGGGCACCTTTTAGGCCCATAACCTAAGACCACCAGAATGGGAAAGACAGAGGCAGGCAAATGTGCACTGCAGCAATATTGAAATAGCCAAGACATGGAAGCAAAACAAAGGTTTATAAACAGGTAAATGGACAAAGAAGAAGTGGTATATGGAAAGATTGGAATATTAGTCACGAAAAAAATAAAAGAATGGCATAGGCAGAACCACAGATGAGCCTAGAGATAATCACACAACATGAAGTAAGTCAGAATGCGAAAGACAAATGTCCTCGGGTATCACTTATGTCATCTGATTATTCATAAAAAGAACATATTTCCACAGAGAAAGACAATCTCAGATTGAGAAGAAAAACTTATGGTTAAGCCAAAGAAAAGGTGTAAGGAATGAATAAATTAAGATATTGGGGTCAACAACCATATACTAATACATACAAAATATATCATCCCCAAAGATCTATGGAATACCAAGAGTGGTCTACTCAACACTTTGTAATAACCTACATGGAAAAGGACCCAAATATCAAGAGATATATGTAAATGTGTAAATGAACAAGATTCTGTACACCTAGAACAAAAGACATTTTTCAATCAAATCTGCTCTGATAAAAACTACAATTTAAAGACACAAACAAGAATTAAGGAGGCAAAACTTATGGGGGTTTGCCCTGGCACATTCCACTCTAATCTGCAACTTAAATCACAACTTGCACCAAGATTCTGTTTCCATAGCAAGCAGAGTTGGCAATGTAGAAATGCTGCCACCCTAAGGCCGTTTCCTTAAACAGCAGCTTTCAATCTACTGCTAATAGTCACTAATATTCACAAGGACTGCCGGGCTGTAAATGACTCATGCCATCAAAAAATGTCCTGGGGTAGGGAATGGCCAAAAAAAGTTCACAACACGGAAAACTTTTCAAGAAAAGAGTTTGAAGAGGTAAGTGTTACTCACTCTGTTATTTAAAAAAAAAAGAAGAACAGGGATAAAAGCTCAATTTCAGGAATTATTTATTGGTTGGATGCAAATCCAAACTACAAAAGGACTTCGCCACCCAATATTCAAAATGCCATGCGTCAAAAGTCTACAAACAATGAATGCTGACGGGTTAGTGGAGAAAGGCATACCCACTATGCTGTTCGTTGGATGTAAACTGGTAACAGCTCATCATGAGAACAGAATGGAGCTGCATTTAAAAGGTAAAAACTGATCTACCATGGGATGCGGCCCATCCCCTAATGGGCCAATAACCTAAGGAGACCAGAATAGGAAAGGCACAGACAGGCACACATGCACTGCAGCAATACTGACAATAGCCAAGACATGCAAGCAAACAAAATGTCCATCAACAGATAAATGGACAAAGAAGAAGCGTAATACGTACCGAATGGAATAGTTGCCTCGGGAAAAAAATGAACAGTGCCGTTTTCAGGACTGCAGAGGAGCCTAGAAATAATCATATTAGGTTCAATAAGTCAAAAGGGAATGACAAATCTCCTATGGTATCATTTATACATGTTATCCTAAGATTGCTACCAATGAACATATTTTCACAGAAAAAGACACTCAGAGATTTGTAAAACAAAATAATGTTTAACCAAAATGAAAGGTGGGAGGATGGATAAATTAGGATTATGGGGCTAACATACATATACTAATGTATGTTAAATGTATAGAAACAAATAACCTATAAACTATATGAATTATATAATCACCAATACATATAAAATATATAATGACAAAACACCTACCAAATACCAAGGGAGGTCTACTCAACATTCTGTAATAACATACATGGTAACAGGATCCGAAGATGAACAGACATATGTATGAATCATTGAGCAGATTCTGTACAGCCAGACAATCCCAACACTCTAATCAAATTTACTCTGATAAGAAATATAAATTAAATTAATAAAACAAACATAAGTAAGGAGACATAACCTTCTGGTGGCAGGTCCCAGCACATTCCACTCTAATTTACAACCTCGGAACACTACCTCCAGGAAGACTCTGTTGCCCTAGTAACAAGAGTTGAGAACGTAACAATGCTGCCGCCTTGTGGCTGTTTGCCACAACAACAGGTTCAAACCCAGTGCTAATGGTTGCTTAATAGTCCCAAGGACTGCAGGGCCGTAAATGACACCTGCCCTCAAAAAATGCCCTGGGGTAGGGAATAGGCAAGAAATTTCAACACATGACAAATTTTTCAAGAAGTCAATATGAAGAGGGAAGTTGTACTCACTCCTTAATAAAAAAAGGAAAAGAAAAAAGCAGGACATGCCTAAAGCTCAGGATAAGAAATTAGTAGCCACATTCTAATCCAACCTCCAAAAGGGTTTCAGCTCACACCAGTCCAATGAGCATCGGCAAAGAGTCGACAAACGATAAATGCTGAAGGGATTTTAGAGAACTGCGCACCTTCTGGCTGCTGGTGGGAGGTAAATTAGTAACAGCACTTACGAAAATGGAATGGAGCTGCTTTAAAAGGTAACAAGTGAGCTACCATATGATGCGGCAGGGCACCTTTTAGGCCCATAACCTAAGACCACCAGAATGGGAAAGACAGAGGCAGGCAAATGTGCACTGCAGCAATATTGAAATAGCCAAGACATGGAAGCAAAACAAAGGTTTATAAACACGTAAATGGACAAAGAAGAAGTGGTATATGGAAAGATTGGAATATTAGTCACGAAAAAAATAAAAGAATGGCATAGGCAGAACCACAGATGAGCCTAGAGATAATCACACAACATGAAGTAAGTCAGAATGCGAAAGACAAATGTCCTCGGGTATCACTTATGTCATCTGATTATTCATAAAAAGAACATATTTCCACAGAGAAAGAAAATCTCAGATTGAGAAGAAAAACTTATGGTTAAGCCAAAGAAAAGGTGTGAGGAATGAATAAATTAAGATATTGGGGTCAACAACCATATACTAATACATACAAATTATATCATCCCCAAAGATCTATGGAATACCAAGAGTGGTCTACTCAACACTTTGTAATAACCTACACGGAAAAGGACCCAAATATCAAGAGATATATGTAAATGTGTAAATGAACAAGATTCTGTACACCTAGAACAAAAGACATTTTTCAATCAAATCTGCTCTGATAAAATCTACAATTTAAAGACACAAACAAGAATTAAGGAGGCAAAACGTATGGGGGTTTGCCCTGGCACATTCCACTCTAATCTGCAACCTAAAATCACAACTTGCACCAAGATTCTGTTTCCCTAGCAAGCAGAGTTGGCAACGTAGAAATGCTGCCACCCTAAGGCCGTTTCCTTAAACAGCAGCTTTCAATCTACTGCTAATAGTCACTAATATTCACAAGGACTGCCGGGCTGTAAATGACTCATGCCCTCAAAAAATGTCCTGGGGTAGGGAATGGCCAAAAAAAGTTCACAACACGGAAAACTTTTCAAGAAAAGAGTTTGAAGAGGTAAGTGTTATTCACTCTGTTATTTTTAAAAAAAGAAGAACATGGATAAAAGCTCAATTTCAGGAATTATTTATTGGTTGGATGCAAATCCAAACTACAAAAGGACTTCGCCACCCAATATTCAAAATGCCATCAGTCAAAAGTCTACAAACAATGAATGCTGACGGGTTAGTGGAGAAAGGCATACCCACTATGCTGTTCGTTGGATGTAAACTGGTAACAGCTCATCATCAGAACACAATGGAGCTGCATTTAAAAGGTAAAAACTGAGCTACCATGGGATGCGGCCCATCCCCTAATGGGCCAATAACCTAAGGAGACCAGAATAGGAAAGGCACAGACAGGCACACATGCACTGCAGCAATACTGACAATAGCCAAGACATGCAAGCAAACAAAATGTCCATCAACAGATAAATGGACAAAGAAGAAGCGTAATACGTACCGAATGGAATAGTTGCCTCGGGAAAAAAATGAACAGTGCCGTTTTCAGGACTGCAGAGGAGCCTAGAAATAATCATATTAGGTTCAATAATTCAAAAGGGAATGACAAATCTCCTATGGTATCATTTATACATGTTATCCTAAGATTGCTACCAATGAACATATTTTAACAGAAAAAGACACTCAGAGATTTGTAAAACAAAATAATGTTTAACCAAAATGAAAGGTGGGAGGATGGATAAATTAGGATTATGGGGCTAACATACATATACTAATGTATGTTAAATGTATAGAAACAAATAACCTATAAACTATATGAATTATATAATCACCAATACATATAAAATATATAATGACAAAACACCTACCAAATACCAAGGGAGGTCTACTCAACATTCTGTAATAACATACATGGTAACAGGATCCGAAGATGAACAGACATATGTATGAATCATTGAGCAGATTCTGTACAGCCAGACAATCCCAACACTCTAATCAAATTTACTCTGATAAGAAATATAAATTAAATTTATAAAACAAACATAAGTAAGGAGACATAACCTTCTGGGGGCAGGTCCCAGCACATTCCACTCTAATTTACAACCTCGGAACACTACCTCCAGGAAGACTCTGTTGCCCTAGTAACAAGAGTTGAGAACGTAACAATGCTGCCGCCTTGTGGCTGTTTGCCACAACAACAGGTTCAAACCCAGTGCTAATGGTTGCTTAATAGTCACAAGGACTGCAGGGCCGTAAATGACACCTGCCCTCAAAAAATGCCCTGGGGTAGGGAATAGGCAAGAAATTTCAACACATGACAAATTTTTCAAGAAGTCAATATGAAGAGGGAAGTTGTACTCACTCCTTAATAAAAAAAGGAAAAGAAAAAAGCAGGACATGCCTTAAGCTCAGGATAAGAAATTAGTAGCCACATGCTAATCCAACCTCCAAAAGGGTTTCAGCTCACACCAGTCCAATGAGCATCGGCAAAGAGTCGACAAACGATAAATGCTGAAGGGATTTTAGAGAACTGCGCACCTTCTGGCTGCTGGTGGGAGGTAAATTAGTAACAGCACTTACGAAAATGGAATGGAGCTGCTTTAAAAGGTAACAAGTGAGCTACCATATGATGCGGCAGGGCACCTTTTAGGCCCATAACCTAAGACCACCAGAATGGGAAAGACAGAGGCAGGCAAATGTGCACTGCAGCAATATTGAAATAGCCAAGACATGGAAGCAAAACAAAGGTTTATAAACACGTAAATGGACAAAGAAGAAGTGGTATATGGAAAGATTGGAATATTAGTCACGAAAAAAATAAAAGAATGGCATAGGCAGAACCACAGATGAGCCTAGAGATAATCACACAACGTGAAATAAGTCAGAATGTGAAAGACAAATGTCCTCGGGTATCACTTATGTCATCTGATTATTCATAAAAAGAACATATTTCCACAGAGAAAGACAATCTCAGATTGAGAAGAAAAACTTATGGTTAAGCCAAAGAAAAGGTGTAAGGAATGAATAAATTAAGATATTGGGGTCAACAACCATATACTAATACATACAAAATATATCATCCCCAAAGATCTATGGAATACCAAGAGTGGTCTACTCAACACTTTGTAATAACCTACATGGAAAAGGACCCAAATATCAAGAGATATATGTAAATGTGTAAATGAACAAGATTCTGTACACCTAGAACAAAAGACATTTTTCAATCAAATCTGCTCTGATAAAAACTACAATTTAAAGACACAAACAAGAATTAAGGAGGCAAAACTTATGGGGGTTTGCCCTGGCACATTCCACTCTAATCTGCAACCTAAAATCACAACTTGCACCAAGATTCTGTTTCCCTAGCAAGCAGAGTTGGCAACGTAGAAATGCTGCCACCCTAAGGCCGTTTCCTTAAACAGCAGCTTTCAATCTACTGCTAATAGTCACTAATATTCACAAGGACTGCCGGGCTGTAAATGACTCATGCCCTCAAAAAAGGTCCTGGGGTAGGGAATGGCCAAAAAAAGTTCACAACACGGAAAACTTTTCAAGAAAAGAGTTTGAAGAGGTAAGTGTTACTCACTCTGTTATTTAAAAAAAAAAGAAGAACAGGGATAAAAGCTCAATTTCAGGAATTATTTATTGGTTGGATGCAAATCCAAACTACAAAAGGACTTCGCCACCCAATATTCAAAATGCCATGCGTCAAAAGTCTACAAACAATGAATGCTGACGGGTTAGTGGAGAAAGGCATACCCACTATGCTGTTCGTTGGATGTAAACTGGTAACAGCTCATCATGAGAACAGAATGGAGCTGCATTTAAAAGGTAAAAACTGATCTACCATGGGATGCGGCCCATCCCCTAATGGGCCAATAACCTAAGGAGACCAGAATAGGAAAGGCACAGACAGGCACACATGCACTGCAGCAATACTGACAATAGCCAAGACATGCAAGCAAACAAAATGTCCATCAACAGATAAATGGACAAAGAAGAAGCGTAATACGTACCGAATGGAATAGTTGCCTCGGGAAAAAAATGAACAGTGCCGTTTTCAGGACTGCAGAGGAGCCTAGAAATAATCATATTAGGTTCAATAAGTCAAAAGGGAATGACAAATCTCCTATGGTATCATTTATACATGTTATCCTAAGATTGCTACCAATGAACATATTTTCACAGAAAAAGTCACTCAGAGATTTGTAAAACAAAATAATGTTTAACCAAAATGAAAGGTGGGAGGATGGATAAATTAGGATTATGGGGCTAACATACATATACTAATGTATGTTAAATGTATAGAAACAAATAACCTATAAACTATATGAATTATATAATCACCAATACATATAAAATATATAATGACAAAACACCTACCAAATACCAAGGGAGGTCTACACAACATTCTGTAATAACATACATGGTAACAGGATCCGAAGATGAACAGACATATGTATGAATCATTGAGCAGATTCTGTACAGCCAGACAATTCCAACACTCTAATCAAATTTACTCTGATAAGAAATATAAATTAAATTTATAAAACAAACATAAGTAAGGAGACATAACCTTCTGGGGGCTGGTCCCAGCACATTCCACTCTAATTTACAACCTCGGAACACTACCTCCAGGAAGACTCTGTTGCCCTAGTAACAAGTGTTGAGAACGTAACAATGCTGCCACCTTGTGGCTGTTTGCCACAACAACAGGTTCAAACCCAGTGCTAATGGTTGCTTAATAGTCCCAAGGACTGCAGGGCCGTAAATGACACCTGCCCTCAAAAAATGCCCTGGGGTAGGGAATAGGCAAGAAATTTCAACACATGACAAATTTTTCAAGAAGTCAATATGAAGAGGGAAGTTGTACTCACTCCTTAATAAAAAAAGGAAAAGAAAAAAGCAGGACATGCCTAAAGCTCAGGATAAGAAATTAGTAGCCACATTCTAATCCAACCTCCAAAAGGGTTTCAGCTCACACCAGTCCAATGAGCATCGGCAAAGAGTCGACAAACGATAAATGCTGAAGGGATTTTAGAGAACTGCGCACCTTCTGGCTGCTGGTGGGAGGTAAATTAGTAACAGCACTTACGAAAATGGAATGGAGCTGCTTTAAAAGGTAACAAGTGAGCTACCATATGATGCGGCAGGGCACCTTTTAGGCCCATAACCTAAGACCACCAGAATGGGAAAGACAGAGGCAGGCAAATGTGCACTGCAGCAATATTGAAATAGCCAAGACATGGAAGCAAAACAAAGGTTTATAAACAGGTAAATGGACAAAGAAGAAGTGGTATATGGAAAGATTGGAATATTAGTCACGAAAAAAATAAAAGAATGGCATAGGCAGAACCACAGATGAGCCTAGAGATAATCACACAACATGAAGTAAGTCAGAATGCGAAAGACAAATGTCCTCGGGTATCACTTATGTCATCTGATTATTCATAAAAAGAACATATTTCCACAGAGAAAGACAATCTCAGATTGAGAAGAAAAACTTATGGTTAAGCCAAAGAAAAGGTGTAAGGAATGAATAAATTAAGATATTGGGGTCAACAACCATATACTAATACATACAAAATATATCATCCCCAAAGATCTATGGAATACCAAGAGTGGTCTACTCAACACTTTGTAATAACCTACATGGAAAAGGACCCAAATATCAAGAGATATATGTAAATGTGTAAATGAACAAGATTCTGTACACCTAGAACAAAAGACATTTTTCAATCAAATCTGCTCTGATAAAAACTACAATTTAAAGACACAAACAAGAATTAAGGAGGCAAAACTTATGGGGGTTTGCCCTGGCACATTCCACTCTAATCTGCAACTTAAATCACAACTTGCACCAAGATTCTGTTTCCATAGCAAGCAGAGTTGGCAATGTAGAAATGCTGCCACCCTAAGGCCGTTTCCTTAAACAGCAGCTTTCAATCTACTGCTAATAGTCACTAATATTCACAAGGACTGCCGGGCTGTAAATGACTCATGCCATCAAAAAATGTCCTGGGGTAGGGAATGGCCAAAAAAAGTTCACAACACGGAAAACTTTTCAAGAAAAGAGTTTGAAGAGGTAAGTGTTACTCACTCTGTTATTTAAAAAAAAAAGAAGAACAGGGATAAAAGCTCAATTTCAGGAATTATTTATTGGTTGGATGCAAATCCAAACTACAAAAGGACTTCGCCACCCAATATTCAAAATGCCATGCGTCAAAAGTCTACAAACAATGAATGCTGACGGGTTAGTGGAGAAAGGCATACCCACTATGCTGTTCGTTGGATGTAAACTGGTAACAGCTCATCATGAGAACAGAATGGAGCTGCATTTAAAAGGTAAAAACTGATCTACCATGGGATGCGGCCCATCCCCTAATGGGCCAATAACCTAAGGAGACCAGAATAGGAAAGGCACAGACAGGCACACATGCACTGCAGCAATACTGACAATAGCCAAGACATGCAAGCAAACAAAATGTCCATCAACAGATAAATGGACAAAGAAGAAGCGTAATACGTACCGAATGGAATAGTTGCCTCGGGAAAAAAATGAACAGTGCCGTTTTCAGGACTGCAGAGGAGCCTAGAAATAATCATATTAGGTTCAATAAGTCAAAAGGGAATGACAAATCTCCTATGGTATCATTTATACATGTTATCCTAAGATTGCTACCAATGAACATATTTTCACAGAAAAAGACACTCAGAGATTTGTAAAACAAAATAATGTTTAACCAAAATGAAAGGTGGGAGGATGGATAAATTAGGATTATGGGGGCTAACATACATATACTAATGTATGTTAAATGTATAGAAACAAATAACCTATAAACTATATGAATTATATAATCACCAATACATATAAAATATATAATGACAAAACACCTACCAAATACCAAGGGAGGTCTACTCAACATTTGTAATAACATACATGGTAACAGGATCCGAAGATGAACAGACATATGTATGAATCATTGAGCAGATTCTGTACAGCCAGACAATCCCAACACTCTAATCAAATTTACTCTGATAAGAAATATAAATTAAATTAATAAAACAAACATAAGTAAGGAGACATAACCTTCTGGTGGCAGGTCCCAGCACATTCCACTCTAATTTACAACCTCGGAACACTACCTCCAGGAAGACTCTGTTGCCCTAGTAACAAGAGTTGAGAACGTAACAATGCTGCCGCCTTGTGGCTGTTTGCCACAACAACAGGTTCAAACCCAGTGCTAATGGTTGCTTAATAGTCCCAAGGACTGCAGGGCCGTAAGTGACACCTGCCCTCAAAAAATGCCCTGGGTTAGGGATAGGCAAGAAATTTCAAACACATGACAAATTTTTTCAAGAAGTCAATATGAAGAGGGAAGTTGTACTCACTCCTTAATAAAAAAAGGAAAAGAAAAAAGCAGGACATGCTAAAGCTCAGGATAAGAAATTAGTAGCCACATTCTATCCAACCTCCAAAAGGGTTTCAGCTCACACCAGTCCAATGAGCATCGGCAAAGAGTCGACAAACGATAAATGCTGAAGGGATTTTAGAGAACTGCGCACCTTCTGGCTGCTGGTGGGAGGTAAATTAGTAACAGCACTTACGAAAATGGAATGGAGCTGCTTTAAAAGGTAACAAGTGAGCTACCATATGATGCGGCAGGGCACCTTTTAGGCCCATAACCTAAGACCACCAGAATGGGAAAGACAGAGGCAGGCAAATGTGCACTGCAGCAATATTGAAATAGCCAAGGACATGGAAGCAAAACAAAGGTTTATAAACACGTAAATGGACAAAGAAGAAGTGGTATATGGAAAGATTGGAATATTAGTCACGAAAAAAATAAAAGAATGGCATAGGCAGAACCACAGATGAGCCTAGAGATAATCACACAACATGAAGTAAGTCAGAATGCGAAAGACAAATGTCCTCGGGTATCACTTATGTCATCTGATTATTCATAAAAAGAACATATTTCCACAGAGAAAGAAAATCTCAGATTGAGAAGAAAAACTTAGGTTAAGCCAAAGAAAAGGTGTGAGGAATGAATAAATTAAGATATTGGGGTCAACAACCATATACTAATACATACAAATTATATCATCCCCAAAGATCTATGGAATACCAAGAGTGGTCTACTCAACACTTTGTACTAACCTACACGGAAAAGGACCCAAATATCAAGAGATATATGTAAATGTGTAAATGAACAAGATTCTGTACACCTAGAACAAAAGACATTTTTCAATCAAATCTGCTCTGAGAAAATCTACAATTTAAAGACAAAACAAGAATTTAAGGAGGCAAAACGTATGGGGGTTTGCCCTGGCACATTCCACTCTAATCTGCAACCTAAAATCACAACTTGCACCAAGATTCTGTTTCCCTAGGCAAGCAGAGTTGGCAACGTAGAAATGCTGCCACCCTAAGGCGTTTCCTTAAACAGCAGCTTTCAATCTACTGCTAATAGTCACTAATATTCACAAGGACTGCCGGGCTGTAAATGACTCATGCCCTCAAAAAATGTCCTGGGGTAGGGAATGGCCAAAAAAAGTTCACAACACGGAAAACTTTTCAAGAAAAGAGTTTGAAGAGGTAAGTGTTATTCACTCTGTTATTTTAAAAAAAGAAGAACATGGATAAAAGCTCAATTTCAGGAATTATTTATTGGTTGGATGCAAATCCAAACTACAAAAGGACTTCGCCACCCAATATTCAAAATGCCATCAGTCAAAAGTCTACAAACAATGAATGCTGACGGGTTAGTGGAGAAAGGCATACCCACTATGCTGTTCGTTGGATGTAAACTGGTAACAGCTCATCATCAGAACACAATGAGCTGCATTTAAAAGGTAAAAACTGAGCTACCATGGGATGCGGCCCATCCCCTAATGGGCCAATAACCTAAGGAGACCAGAATAGGAAAGGCACAGACAGGCACACATGCACTGCAGCAATACTGACAATAGCCAAGACATGCAAGCAAACAAAATGTCCATCAACAGATAAATGGACAAAGAAGAAGCGTATACGTACCGAATGGAATAGTTGCCTCGGGAAAAAAATGAACAGTGCCGTTTTCAGGACTGCAGAGGAGCCTAGAAATAATCATATTAGGTTCAATAATTCAAAAGGGAATGACAAATCTCCTATGGTATCATTTATACATGTTATCCTAAGATTGCTACCAATGAACATATTTTAACAGAAAAAGACACTCAGAGATTTGTAAAACAAAATAATGTTTAACCAAAATGAAAGGTGGGAGGATGGATAAATTAGGATTATGGGGCTAACATACATATACTAATGTATGTTAAATGTATAGAAACAAATAACCTATAAACTATATGAATTATATAATCACCAATACATATAAAATATATAATGACAAAACACCTACCAAATACCAAGGGAGGTCTACTCAACATTCTGTAATAACATACATGGTAACAGGATCCGAAGATGAACAGGACATATGTATGAATCATTGAGCAGATTCTGTACAGCCAGACAATCCCAACACTCTAATCAAATTTACTCTGATAAGAAATATAAATAAATTTATAAAACAAACATAAGTAAGGAGACATAACCTTCTGGGGCAGGTCCCAGCACATTCCACTCTAATTTACAACCTCGGAACACTACCTCCAGGAAGACTCTGTTGCCCTAGTAACATGAGTTGAGAACGTAACAATGCTGCCGCCTTGTGGCTGTTTGCCACAACAACAGGTTCAAACCCAGTGCTAATGGTTGCTTAATAGTCCCAAGGACTGCAGGGCCGTAAATGACACCTGCCCTCAAAAAATGCCCTGGGGTAGGGAATAGGCAAGAAATTTCAACACATGACAAATTTTTCAAGAAGTCAATATGAAGAGGGAAGTTGTACTCACTCCTTAATAAAAAAAGGAAAAGAAAAAAGCAGGACATGCCTTAAGCTCAGGATAAGAAATTAGTAGCCACATGCTAATCCCATCCATCCAAAAAGGGTTTCAGCTCACACCAGTCCAATGAGCATCGGCAAAGAGTCGACAAACGATAAATGCTGAAGGGATTTAGAGAACTGCGCACCTTCTGGCTGCTGGTGGGAGGTAAATTAGTAACAGCACTTACGAAAATGGAATGGAGCTGCTTTAAAAGGAACAAGTGAGCTACCATATGATGCGGCAGGGCACCTTTTAGGCCCATAACCTAAGACCACCAGAATGGGAAAGACAGAGGCAGGCAAATGTGCACTGCAGCAATATTGAAATAGCCAAGACATGGAAGCAAAACA
>NW_028124600.1:0-72731 GCF_965194825.1 Balaenoptera physalus
CCTTACCCCTTTCCTAACTCTAACACGTACCCTAATCCTAACCCGTACCCTACACCGAGCCCGGGTTTAGGATTAGGGTACGTGTTATGGTTAGGGTAGGGGTTAGGGTTAGGGTACGCGTTAGTGTTAGGGTAGTTATTAAACCTATCCCACTCTCTAGATACCCCTTAGCACATAAAGGAATATTATTTGGAGGTCCAGCCATGGAGAAGAGTTTAGACACTAGGATAAGATAAGGAACACACCCATTATAAAGAAATCACATTAGGATTCTCTTTTTAAGCTGTTCCTTAAAACACTAGTGCTTAGAAAATCTATTGAAGACAGAAGCAGTCAAGGGTAGCCTAGGGTTAGGGTTAGGCTTAGGGTACGGCTTAGGGTACCGGTTCGGGGAGGGCTTCGGGTACGGCGTAGGGTATGGGTTAGGGTTACGGTTAGGGTTAGTGTTAGGGTTAGGGCTCGGTTTAGGGTATTGGTTAGGATTAGGGTACGTGTTAGGGTTAGGGTAGGGGTTAGGGTTAGGGTACGCGTTAGTGTTAGGGTAGTTATTAAACCTATCCCAGTCTCTAGATACCCCTTAGCACGTAAAGGAATATTATTTGGAGGTCCAGCCATGGAGAAGAGTTTAGACACTAGGATAAGATAAGGAACACACCCATTGTAAAGAAATCACATTAGGATTCTCTTTTTAAGCTGTTCCTTAAAACACTAGTGCTTAGGAAATCTATTGGAGGCAGAAGCAGTCAAGGGTAACCTAGGGTTAGGGTTAGGCTTAGGGTACGGCTTAGGGTACGGCTTAGGGTACGGGTTCGGGGATGGCTTCGGGTACGGCGTAGGGTATGGGTTAGGGTTAGGGTTAGGGTTAGTGTTAGGGTTAGGGCTCGGTTTAGGGTATTGGTTAGGATTAGGGTAGGTGTTAGGGTTAGGGTAGGGGTTAGGGTTAGGGTACGCGTTAGTGTTAGGGTAGTTATTAAAGCTATCCCACTCTCTAGATACCCCTTAGCACGTAAAGGAATATTATTTGGAGGTCCAGCCATGGAGAAGAATTTAGACACTAGGATAAGATAAGGAACACACCCATTATAAAGAAATCACATTAGGATTCTCTTTTTAAGCTGTTCCTTAAAACACTACTGCTTAGGAAATCTATTGGAGGCAGAAGCATTCAAGGGTAGCTTACGTTTAGGGTTAGGCTTAGGGTACGGCTTAGGGTACGTGTTCGGGGAGGGCTTCTGGTACGGCGTAGGGTATGGGTTAGGGTTAGGGTTAGGGTTAGTGTTAGGGTTAGGGCTCGGTTTAGGGTATGGGTTAGGATTAGGGTACGTGTTAGCGATAGGGTAGGGGTTAGGGTTAGGGTACGCATTAGTGTTAGGGTAGTTATTAAACCTAACCCACTCTCTAGATACCCCTTAGCACGTAAAGGAATATTATTTGGAGGTCCAGCCATGGAGAAGAGTTTACACACTAGGATAAGATAATGAACACACCCATTATAAAGAAATCACATTAGGATTCTCATTTTAAGCTGTTCCTTAAAACACTAGTGCTTAGGAAATCTATTGGAGGCAGAAGCAGTCAAGGGTAGCCTAGGGTTAGGGTTAGGCTTAGGGTACGGCTTAGGGTAAGGGTTCGGGGAGGGCTTCGGGTACGGCGTAGGGTATGGGTTAGGGTTAGGGTTAGGGTTAGTGTTAGGGTTAGGGCTCGGTTTAGGGTATTGTTTAGGATTAGGGTACGAGTTAGTGTTAGGGTAGGGGTTAGGGTTAGGGTACGCGTTAGTGTTAGGGTAGTTATTAAACCTATCCCACTCTCTAGATACCCCTCAGCACGTAAAGGAATATTATTTGGAGGTCCAGCCATGGAGAAGAATTTAGACACTAGGATAAGATAAGGAACACACACATTATAAATAAATGACATTAGGATTCTCTTTTTAAGTTGTTCCTTAAAACACTAGTGCTTAGGAAATCTATTGGAGGCAGAAGCAGTCAAGGGTAGCCTAGGGTTAGGGTTAGGCTTAGGGTTAGGCTTAGGGTACGGCTTAGGGTACGGGTTCGGTGAGGGATTCGGGTACGGCGTAGGGTATGGCTTAGGGTTAGGGTTAGGGTTAGTGTTAGGGTTAGGGTTCGGTTTAGGGTACGGGTTAGGATTAGGGTACGTTTTAGGGTTAGGGTAGGGGTTAGGGTTAGGGTACGCGTTAGGGTTAGGGTAGTTAGTAAACCTATCCCACTCTCTAGATACACCTTAGCACGTAAAGGAATATTATTTCGGGGTCCAGCCATGGAGAAGAGTTTAGACACTAGCATAAGATAAGGAACACACCCATTATAAAGAAATCACATTAGGATTCTCTTTTTAAGCTGTTCCTTAAAACACTAGTGCTTAGGAAATCTATTGGAGGCAGAAGCAGTCAAGGGTAGCCTAGGGTTAGGGTTAGGCTTAGCGTACGGCTTAGGGTACGGCTTAGGGTACGGGTTCGGGGAGGGCTTCGGGTACGGCGTAGGGTATGGGTTAGGGTTAGGGTTAGGGTTAGTGTTAGGGTTAGGGCTCGGTTTAGGGTACGGGTTAGGATTAGGGTACGTGTTAGCGATAGGGTAGGGTTTAGGGTTAGGGTAAGCGTTAGTGTTAGGGTAGTTATTAAACCTAACCCACTCTCTAGATACCCCTTAGCAAGTAAAGGAATATTATTTGGAGGTCCAGCCATGGAGAAGAGTTTAGACACTAGGATAAGATAAGGAACACACCCATTATAAAGAAATCACATTAGGATTATCTTTTTAAGCTCTTCCTTAAAACACTAGTGCTTAGGAAATCTATTGGAGGCAGAAGCAGTCAAGGGTAGCCTAGGTTTAGGGTTAGGCTTAGGGTTAGGCTTAGGGTACGGCTTAGGGTACGGGTTCGTGGAGGGCTTCTGGTACGGCGTAGGGTATGGGTTAGGGATAGGGTTAGGGTTAGTGTTAGGGTTAGGGCTCGGTATAGGGTATTGGTTAGGATTAGGGTACGTGTTAGGGTTAGGGTAGGATTTAGGGTTAGGGTACGCGTTAGTGTTAGGGTAGTTATTAAACCTAACCCACTCTCTAGATACCCCTTAGCACGTAAAGGAATATTATTTGGAGGTCCATCCATGGAGAAGAGTTTAGACACTAGGACAAGATAAGGAACACACCCATTATAAAGAAATCACATTAGGATTCTCTTTTTAAGCTCTTCCTTAAAACACTACTGCTTAGGAAATCTATTGGAGGCAGAAGCAGTCAAGGGTAGCCTAGGGTTAGGGTTAGGCTTAGGGTACGGCTTAGGGTACGGCTTAGGGTACCGGTTCGGGGAGGGCTTCGGGTACGGCGTAGGGTATGGGTTAGGGTTAGGGTTAGGGTTAGTGTTAGGGTTAGGGCTCGGTTTAGGGTATTGGTTAGGATTAAGGTACGTGTTATGGTTAGGGTAGGGGTTAGGGTTAGTGTACGCATTAGTGTTAGGGTAGTTATTAAACCTATCCCATTCTCCAGATACCCCTTAGCACATAAAGGAATATTATTTGGAGGTCCAGCCATGGAGAAGAGTTTAGACACTAGGATAAGATAAGGAACACACCCATTATAAAGAAATCACATTAGGATTCTCTTTTTAAGCTGTTCCTTAAAACACTAGTGCTTAGGAAATCTATTGGAGGCAGAAGCATCCAAGGGTAGCCTAAGGTTAGGGTTAGGCTTAGGGTTAGGCTTAGGGTACGGCTTAGGGTACGGGTACGGGGAGGGCTTCTGGTACGGCGTAGGGTATGGGTTAGGGTTAGGGTTAGGGTTAGTGTTAGGGTTAGGGCTCGGTTTAGGGTATTGGTTAGGATTAGGGTACGTGTTAGCGATAGGGTAGGGGTTAGGGTTAGGGTACGCATTAGTGTTAGGGTAGTTATTAAACCTAACCCACTCTCTAGGTACCCCTTAGCAAGTACAGGAATATTATTTGGAGGTCCAGCTATGGAGAAGAGTTTACACACTAGGATAAGATAAGGAACACACCCATTATAAAGAAATCACATTAGGATTCTCTTTTTAAGCTGTTCCTTAAAACACTAGTGTTTAGGAAATCTATTGGAGGCAGAAGCAGTCAAGGGTAGCCTAGGGTTAGGGTTAGGCTTAGGGTACGGCTTAGGGTACGGCTTAGGGAACGGGTTCGGGGAGGGCTTCGGGTACGGCGTAGGGTATGGGTTAGTGTTAGGGTTAGGGTTAGTGTTAGGGTTAGGGCTCGGTTTAGGGTATTGTTTAGGATTAGGGTACGCGTTAGTGTTAGGGTAGGGGTTAGGGTTAGGGTACGCGTTAGTGTTAGGGTAGTTATTAAACCTATCCCACTCTCTAGATACCCCTCAGCACGTAAAGGAATATTATTTGGAGGTCCAGCCATGGAGAAGAGTTTAGACACTAGGATAAGATAAGGAACACACACATTATAAAGAAATGACATTAGGATTCTCTTTTTAAGTTGTTCCTTAAAACACTAGTGCTTAGGAAATCTATTGGAGGCAGAAGCAGTCAAGGGTAGCCTAGGGTTAGGGTTAGGCTTAGGGTTAGGCTTGGGGTACGGCTTAGGGTACGGGTTCGGTGAGGGATTCGGGTACGGCGTAGGGTATGGCTTAGGGTTAGGGTTAGGGTTAGTGTTAGGGTTAGGGTTCGGTTTAGGGTACGGGTTAGGATTAGGGTACGTGTTAGGGTTAGGGTAGGGGTTAGGGTTAGGGTACGCGTTAGGGTTAGGGTAGTTATTAAACCTATCCCACTCTCTAGATACACCTTAGCACGTCAAGGAATATTATTAGGCGGTCCAGCCATGGAGAAGAGTTTAGACACTAGGATAAGATAAGGAACACACCCATTATAAAGAAATCACATTAGGATTCTCTTTTTAAGCTGTTCCTTAAAACACTAGTGCTTAGGAAATCTATTGGAGGCAGAAGCAGTCAAGGGTAGCCTAGGGTTAGGGTTAGGCTTAGGGTACGGCTTAGGGTACGGCTTAGGGTACGGGTTCGGGGAGGGCTTCGGGTACGGCGTAGGGTATGGGTTAGGGTTAGGGTTAGGGTTAGTGTTAGGGTTAGGGCTCGGTTTAGGGTACGGGTTAGGATTAGGGTACGTGTTAGGGTTAGTGTAGGGGTTAAGGATAGGGTACGCGTTAGGGTTAGGGTAGTTATTAAACCTATCCCACTCTCTAGATACCCCTTAGCACGTAAAGGAATATTATTTGGGGGTCCAGCCATGGAGAAGAGTTTAGACACTAGGATAAGATAAGGAACACACCCATTATAAAGAAATCACATTAGGATTCTCTTTTTAAGCTGTTCCTTAAAACACTAGTGTTTAGGAAATCTATTGGAGGCAGAAGCAGTCAAGGGTAGCCTAGGGTTAGGGTTAGGCTTAGGGTACGGCTTAGGGTACGGGTTCGGGGAGGGTTTCGGGTACGGCGTAGGGTATGGGTTAGGGTTAGGGTTAGGGTTAGTGTTAGGGTTAGGGCTCGGTTTAGGGTACGGGTTAGGATTAGGGTACATGTTAGGGTTAGGGTAGGGGTTAGGGTTAGGGTACGCATTAGGGTTAGGGTAGTTATTAAACCTATCCCACTCTCTAGATACACCTTAGCACGTAAAGGAATATTATTTGGGGGTCCAGCCATCGAGAAGAGTTTAGACACTAGGATAAGATAAGGAACACACCCATTATAAAGAAATCACATTAGGATTCTCTTTTTAAGCTGTTCCTTAAAACACTAGTGCTTAGGAAATCTATTGGAGGCAGAAGCAGTCAAGGGTAGCCTAGGGTTAGGCTTAGGCTTAGGGTACGGCTTAGGGTATGGCTTAGGGTACGGGTTCGGGGAGGACTTCGGGTACGGCGTAGGTTATGGGTTACGGTTAGTGTTAGGGTTAGTGTTAGTGTTAGGGCTCGTTTTAGGGTATTGGTTAGGATTAGGGTACGTGTTAGTGTTAGGGTAGGGGTTAGGGTTAGGGTACGCGTTAGTGTTCGGGTAGTTATTAAACCTATCCCACTCTCTAGATACCCCTTAGCACGTAAAGGAATATTATTTGGAGGTCCAGCCATGGAGAAGAGTTTAGACACTAGGATAAGATAAGGAACACACCCATTATAAAGAAATCACATTAGGATTCTCTTTTTAAGCTGTTCCTTAAAACACTAGTGCTTAGGAAATCTACTGGAGGCAGAAGCAGTCAAGGGTAGCCTAGGGTTAGGGTTAGGCTTGGGGTTAGGCTTAGGGGACGGCTTAGGGTACGGGTTCCGGGAGGGGTTCGGGTACGGCGTAGGGTATGGGTTAGGGTTAGGGTTAGGGTTAGTGTTAGGGTTAGGGCTCCGTTTAGGGTACGGGTTAGGATTCGGTTACGTGTTAGGGTTAGGGTAGGGGTTAGGGTTAGGGTACGCATTAGGGTTAGTGTAGTTATTAAACCTATCCCACTCTCTAGATACCCCTTAGCACGTAAAGGAATATTATTTGGGGGTCCAGCCATGGAGAAGAGTTTAGACACTAGGATAAGTTAAGGAACACACCCATTATAAAGAAATCACATTAGGATTCTCTTTTTAAGCTGTTCCTTAAAACACTAGTGCTTAGGAAATCTATTGGAGGCAGAAGCAGTCAAGGGTAGCCTAAAGTTAGGGTTAGGCTTAGGGTACGGCTTAGGGTACGGCTTAGGGTACGGGTTCGGGAAGGGCTTCGGGTACGGCGTAGGGTATGGGTTAGGGTTAGGGTTAGGGTTAGTGTTAGCGTTAGGGCTCGGTTTAGGGTATTGTTTAGGATTACGGTACGTGTTAGGGTTAGGGTAGGGGTTAGGGTTAGGGTACGCGTTAGTGTTAGGGTAGTTATTAAACCTATCCCCCTCTCTAGATACCCCTTAGCACGTAAAGGAATATTATTTGGAGGTCCAGCCATGGAGAAGAGTTTAGACACTAGGATAAGATAAGGAACACACCCATTATAAAGAAATCACATTAGGATTCTCTTTTTAAGCTGTTCCTTAAAACACTAGTGCTTAGGAAATCTATTGGAGGCAGAAGCAGTCAAGGGTAGCCTAGGGTTAGGGTTAGGCTTGGGGTGAGGCTTAGAGTACGGCTTAGGGTACGGGTTCGGGGAGGGCTTCGGGTACGGCGTAGGGTATGGGTTAGGGTTAGGGTTAGGGTTAGTGTTAGGGTTAGGGCTCGGTTTAGGGTACGGGTTAGGATTAGGGTACATATTAGGGTTAGGGTAGGGGTTAGGTTTAGGGTACGCGTTAGGGTTAGGGTAGTTATTAAACCTATTCCACTCTCTAGATACACCTTAGCACGTAAAGGAATATTATTTGGGGGTCCAGCCATGGAGAAGAGTTTAGACACTAGGATAAGATAAGGAACACACCCATTATAAAGAAATCACATTAGGATTCTCTTTTTAAGCTGTTCCTTAAAACACTAGTGCTTAGGAAATCTATTGGAGGCAGAAGCAGTCAAGGGTAGCCTAGGGTTAGGGTTAGGCTTAGTGTTAGGCTTAGGGTACGGCTTAGGGTACGGGTTCGGTGAGGGATTCGGGTACGGCGTAGGGTATGGCTTAGGGTTAGGGTTAGGGTTAGTGTTAGGGTTAGGGTTCGGTTTAGGGTACGGGTTAGGATTAGGGTACGTTTTAGGGTTAGGGTAGGGGTTAGGGTTAGGGTACGCGTTAGGGTTAGGGTAGTTAGTAAACCTATCCCACTCTCTAGATACACCTTAGCACGTAAAGGAATATTATTTCGGGGTCCAGCCATGGAGAAGAGTTTAGACACTAGCATAAGATAAGGAACACACCCATTATAAAGAAATCACATTAGGATTCTCTTTTTAAGCTGTTCCTTAAAACACTAGTGCTTAGGAAATCTATTGGAGGCAGAAGCAGTCAAGGGTAGCCTAGGGTTAGGGTTAGGCTTAGCGTACGGCTTAGGGTACGGCTTAGGGTACGGGTTCGGGGAGGGCTTCGGGTACGGCGTAGGGTATGGGTTAGGGTTAGGGTTAGGGTTAGTGTTAGGGTTAGGGCTCGGTTTAGGGTACGGGTTAGGATTAGGGTACGTGTTAGCGATAGGGTAGGGTTTAGGGTTAGGGTAAGCGTTAGTGTTAGGGTAGTTATTAAACCTAACCCACTCTCTAGATACCCCTTAGCAAGTAAAGGAATATTATTTGGAGGTCCAGCCATGGAGAAGAGTTTAGACACTAGGATAAGATAAGGAACACACCCATTATAAAGAAATCACATTAGGATTATCTTTTTAAGCTCTTCCTTAAAACACTAGTGCTTAGGAAATCTATTGGAGGCAGAAGCAGTCAAGGGTAGCCTAGGTTTAGGGTTAGGCTTAGGGTTAGGCTTAGGGTACGGCTTAGGGTACGGGTTCGTGGAGGGCTTCTGGTACGGCGTAGGGTATGGGTTAGGGATAGGGTTAGGGTTAGTGTTAGGGTTAGGGCTCGGTATAGGGTATTGGTTAGGATTAGGGTACGTGTTAGGGTTAGGGTAGGATTTAGGGTTAGGGTACGCGTTAGTGTTAGGGTAGTTATTAAACCTAACCCACTCTCTAGATACCCCTTAGCACGTAAAGGAATATTATTTGGAGGTCCATCCATGGAGAAGAGTTTAGACACTAGGACAAGATAAGGAACACACCCATTATAAAGAAATCACATTAGGATTCTCTTTTTAAGCTCTTCCTTAAAACACTACTGCTTAGGAAATCTATTGGAGGCAGAAGCAGTCAAGGGTAGCCTAGGGTTAGGGTTAGGCTTAGGGTACGGCTTAGGGTACGGCTTAGGGTACCGGTTCGGGGAGGGCTTCGGGTACGGCGTAGGGTATGGGTTAGGGTTAGGGTTAGGGTTAGTGTTAGGGTTAGGGCTCGGTTTAGGGTATTGGTTAGGATTAAGGTACGTGTTATGGTTAGGGTAGGGGTTAGGGTTAGTGTACGCATTAGTGTTAGGGTAGTTATTAAACCTATCCCATTCTCCAGATACCCCTTAGCACATAAAGGAATATTATTTGGAGGTCCAGCCATGGAGAAGAGTTTAGACACTAGGATAAGATAAGGAACACACCCATTATAAAGAAATCACATTAGGATTCTCTTTTTAAGCTGTTCCTTAAAACACTAGTGCTTAGGAAATCTATTGGAGGCAGAAGCATCCAAGGGTAGCCTAAGGTTAGGGTTAGGCTTAGGGTTAGGCTTAGGGTACGGCTTAGGGTACGGGTACGGGGAGGGCTTCTGGTACGGCGTAGGGTATGGGTTAGGGTTAGGGTTAGGGTTAGTGTTAGGGTTAGGGCTCGGTTTAGGGTATTGGTTAGGATTAGGGTACGTGTTAGCGATAGGGTAGGGGTTAGGGTTAGGGTACGCATTAGTGTTAGGGTAGTTATTAAACCTAACCCACTCTCTAGGTACCCCTTAGCAAGTACAGGAATATTATTTGGAGGTCCAGCTATGGAGAAGAGTTTACACACTAGGATAAGATAAGGAACACACCCATTATAAAGAAATCACATTAGGATTCTCTTTTTAAGCTGTTCCTTAAAACACTAGTGTTTAGGAAATCTATTGGAGGCAGAAGCAGTCAAGGGTAGCCTAGGGTTAGGGTTAGGCTTAGGGTACGGCTTAGGGTACGGCTTAGGGAACGGGTTCGGGGAGGGCTTCGGGTACGGCGTAGGGTATGGGTTAGTGTTAGGGTTAGGGTTAGTGTTAGGGTTAGGGCTCGGTTTAGGGTATTGTTTAGGATTAGGGTACGCGTTAGTGTTAGGGTAGGGGTTAGGGTTAGGGTACGCGTTAGTGTTAGGGTAGTTATTAAACCTATCCCACTCTCTAGATACCCCTCAGCACGTAAAGGAATATTATTTGGAGGTCCAGCCATGGAGAAGAGTTTAGACACTAGGATAAGATAAGGAACACACACATTATAAAGAAATGACATTAGGATTCTCTTTTTAAGTTGTTCCTTAAAACACTAGTGCTTAGGAAATCTATTGGAGGCAGAAGCAGTCAAGGGTAGCCTAGGGTTAGGGTTAGGCTTAGGGTTAGGCTTGGGGTACGGCTTAGGGTACGGGTTCGGTGAGGGATTCGGGTACGGCGTAGGGTATGGCTTAGGGTTAGGGTTAGGGTTAGTGTTAGGGTTAGGGTTCGGTTTAGGGTACGGGTTAGGATTAGGGTACGTGTTAGGGTTAGGGTAGGGGTTAGGGTTAGGGTACGCGTTAGGGTTAGGGTAGTTATTAAACCTATCCCACTCTCTAGATACACCTTAGCACGTCAAGGAATATTATTAGGCGGTCCAGCCATGGAGAAGAGTTTAGACACTAGGATAAGATAAGGAACACACCCATTATAAAGAAATCACATTAGGATTCTCTTTTTAAGCTGTTCCTTAAAACACTAGTGCTTAGGAAATCTATTGGAGGCAGAAGCAGTCAAGGGTAGCCTAGGGTTAGGGTTAGGCTTAGGGTACGGCTTAGGGTACGGCTTAGGGTACGGGTTCGGGGAGGGCTTCGGGTACGGCGTAGGGTATGGGTTAGGGTTAGGGTTAGGGTTAGTGTTAGGGTTAGGGCTCGGTTTAGGGTACGGGTTAGGATTAGGGTACGTGTTAGGGTTAGTGTAGGGGTTAAGGATAGGGTACGCGTTAGGGTTAGGGTAGTTATTAAACCTATCCCACTCTCTAGATACCCCTTAGCACGTAAAGGAATATTATTTGGGGGTCCAGCCATGGAGAAGAGTTTAGACACTAGGATAAGATAAGGAACACACCCATTATAAAGAAATCACATTAGGATTCTCTTTTTAAGCTGTTCCTTAAAACACTAGTGTTTAGGAAATCTATTGGAGGCAGAAGCAGTCAAGGGTAGCCTAGGGTTAGGGTTAGGCTTAGGGTACGGCTTAGGGTACGGGTTCGGGGAGGGTTTCGGGTACGGCGTAGGGTATGGGTTAGGGTTAGGGTTAGGGTTAGTGTTAGGGTTAGGGCTCGGTTTAGGGTACGGGTTAGGATTAGGGTACATGTTAGGGTTAGGGTAGGGGTTAGGGTTAGGGTACGCGTTAGGGTTAGGGTAGTTATTAAACCTATCCCACTCTCTAGATACACCTTAGCACGTAAAGGAATATTATTTGGGGGTCCAGCCATCGAGAAGAGTTTAGACACTAGGATAAGATAAGGAACACACCCATTATAAAGAAATCACATTAGGATTCTCTTTTTAAGCTGTTCCTTAAAACACTAGTGCTTAGGAAATCTATTGGAGGCAGAAGCAGTCAAGGGTAGCCTAGGGTTAGGCTTAGGCTTAGGGTACGGCTTAGGGTATGGCTTAGGGTACGGGTTCGGGGAGGACTTCGGGTACGGCGTAGGTTATGGGTTACGGTTAGTGTTAGGGTTAGTGTTAGTGTTAGGGCTCGTTTTAGGGTATTGGTTAGGATTAGGGTACGTGTTAGTGTTAGGGTAGGGGTTAGGGTTAGGGTACGCGTTAGTGTTCGGGTAGTTATTAAACCTATCCCACTCTCTAGATACCCCTTAGCACGTAAAGGAATATTATTTGGAGGTCCAGCCATGGAGAAGAGTTTAGACACTAGGATAAGATAAGGAACACACCCATTATAAAGAAATCACATTAGGATTCTCTTTTTAAGCTGTTCCTTAAAACACTAGTGCTTAGGAAATCTACTGGAGGCAGAAGCAGTCAAGGGTAGCCTAGGGTTAGGGTTAGGCTTGGGGTTAGGCTTAGGGGACGGCTTAGGGTACGGGTTCCGGGAGGGGTTCGGGTACGGCGTAGGGTATGGGTTAGGGTTAGGGTTAGGGTTAGTGTTAGGGTTAGGGCTCCGTTTAGGGTACGGGTTAGGATTCGGTTACGTGTTAGGGTTAGGGTAGGGGTTAGGGTTAGGGTACGCATTAGGGTTAGTGTAGTTATTAAACCTATCCCACTCTCTAGATACCCCTTAGCACGTAAAGGAATATTATTTGGGGGTCCAGCCATGGAGAAGAGTTTAGACACTAGGATAAGTTAAGGAACACACCCATTATAAAGAAATCACATTAGGATTCTCTTTTTAAGCTGTTCCTTAAAACACTAGTGCTTAGGAAATCTATTGGAGGCAGAAGCAGTCAAGGGTAGCCTAAAGTTAGGGTTAGGCTTAGGGTACGGCTTAGGGTACGGCTTAGGGTACGGGTTCGGGAAGGGCTTCGGGTACGGCGTAGGGTATGGGTTAGGGTTAGGGTTAGGGTTAGTGTTAGCGTTAGGGCTCGGTTTAGGGTATTGTTTAGGATTACGGTACGTGTTAGGGTTAGGGTAGGGGTTAGGGTTAGGGTACGCGTTAGTGTTAGGGTAGTTATTAAACCTATCCCCCTCTCTAGATACCCCTTAGCACGTAAAGGAATATTATTTGGAGGTCCAGCCATGGAGAAGAGTTTAGACACTAGGATAAGATAAGGAACACACCCATTATAAAGAAATCACATTAGGATTCTCTTTTTAAGCTGTTCCTTAAAACACTAGTGCTTAGGAAATCTATTGGAGGCAGAAGCAGTCAAGGGTAGCCTAGGGTTAGGGTTAGGCTTGGGGTGAGGCTTAGAGTACGGCTTAGGGTACGGGTTCGGGGAGGGCTTCGGGTACGGCGTAGGGTATGGGTTAGGGTTAGGGTTAGGGTTAGTGTTAGGGTTAGGGCTCGGTTTAGGGTACGGGTTAGGATTAGGGTACATATTAGGGTTAGGGTAGGGGTTAGGTTTAGGGTACGCGTTAGGGTTAGGGTAGTTATTAAACCTATTCCACTCTCTAGATACACCTTAGCACGTAAAGGAATATTATTTGGGGGTCCAGCCATGGAGAAGAGTTTAGACACTAGGATAAGATAAGGAACACACCCATTATAAAGAAATCACATTAGGATTCTCTTTTTAAGCTGTTCCTTAAAACACTAGTGCTTAGGAAATCTATTGGAGGCAGAAGCAGTCAAGGGTAGCCTAGGGTTAGGGTTAGGATTAGGGTACGGCTTAGGGTACGGCTTAGGGTACGGATTTGGGGAGGGCTTCGGGTACGGCGTAGGGTATGGGTTAGGGTTAGGGTTAGGGTTAGTGTTAGTGTTAGGGCTCGTTTTAGGGTATTGGTTAGGATTAGGGTACGTGTTAGTGTTAGGGTAGGGGTTAGGGTTAGGGTACGCGTTAGTGTTAGGGTAGTTATTAAACCTATCCCACTCTCTAGATACCCCTTAGCACGTAAAGGAATATTATTTGGAGGTCCAGCCATGGAGAAGAGTTTAGACACTAGGATAAGATAAGGAACACACCCATTATAAAGAAATCACATTAGGATTCTCTTTTTAAGCTGTTCCTTAAAACACTAGTGCTTAGGAAATCTATTGGAGGCAGAAGAAGTCAAGGGTAGCCTAGGGTTAGGGTTAGGCTTAGGGTTAGGCTTAGGGTACGGCTTAGGGTACGGGTTCGGTGAGGGCTTCGGGTACGGCGTAGGGTATGGTTTAGGGTTAGGGTTAGGGTTAGTGTTAGGGTTAGGGCTCGGTTTAGGGTACGGGTTAGGATTAGGGTACGTGTTAGGGTTAGGGTAGGGGTTAGGGTTAGGGTACGCGTTAGTGTTAGGGTAGTTATTAAACCTAACCCACTCTCTAGATACCCCTTAGCACGTAAAGGAATATTATTTGGAGGTTCAGCCATGGAGAAGAGTTTAGACACTAGCATAAGATAAGGAACACACCCATTATAAAGAAATCACATTAGGATTCTCTTTTTAAGCTGTTCCTTAAAATACTAGTGCTTAGAAAATCTATTGGAGACAGAAGCAGTCAAGGGTAGCCTAGGGTTAGGGTTAGGCTTAGGGTATGGCTTAGGGTACGGCTTAGGGTACCGGTTCGGGGAGGGCTTCGGGTACGGCGTTGGGTATGGGTTAGGGTTACGGTTAGGGTTAGTGTTATGGTTAGGGCTCGGTTTAGGGTATTGGTTAGGATTAGGTTACGTGTTAGGGTTAGGGTAGGGGTTAGGGTTAGGGTACGCGTTAGTGTTAGGGTAGTTATTAAACCTATCCCACTCTCTAGATACCCCTTAGCACGTAAAGGAATATTATTTGGAGGTCCAGCCATGGAGAAGAGTTTAGACACTAGGATAAGATAAGGAACACACCCATTGTAAAGAAATCACATTAGGATTCTCTTTTTAAGCTGTTCCTTAAAACACTAGTGCTTAGGAAATCTATTGGAGGCAGAAGCAGTCAAGGGTAACCTAGGGTTAGGGTTAGGCTTAGGGTACGGCTTAGGGTACGGCTTAGGGTATGGGTTCGGGGATGGCTTCGGGTACGGCGTAGGGTATGGGTTAGGGTTAGGGTTAGGGTTAGTGTTAGGGTTAGGGCTCGGTTTAGGGTATTGGTTAGGATTAGGGTAGGTGTTAGGGTCAGGGTAGGGGTTAGGGTTAGGGTACGCGTTAGTGTTAGGGTAGTTATTAAAGCTATCCCACTCTCTAGATACCCCTTAGCACTTAAAGGAATATTATTTGGAGGTCCAGCCATGGAGAAGAATTTAGACACTAGGATAAGATAAGGAACACACCCATTATAAAGAAATCACATTAGGATTCTCTTTTTAAGCTGTTCCTTAAAACACTACTGCTTAGGAAATCTATTGGAGGCAGAAGCATTCAAGGGTAGCCTACCTTTAGGGTTAGGCTTAGGGTACGGCTTAGGGTACGTGTTCGGGGAGGGCTTCTGGTACGGCGTAGGGTATGGGTTAGGGTTAGGGTTAGGGTTAGTGTTAGGGTTAGGGCTCGGTTTAGGGTATGGGTTAGGATTAGGGTACGTGTTAGCGATAGGGTAGGGGTTAGGGTTAGGGTACGCATTAGTGTTAGGGTAGTTATTAAACCTAACCCACTCTCTAGATACCCCTTAGCACGTAAAGGAATATTATTTGGAGGTCCAGCCATGGAGAAGAGTTTACACACTAGGATAAGAAAATGAACACACCCATTATAAAGAAATCACATTAGGATTCTCATTTTAAGCTGTTCCTTAAAACACTAGTGCTTAGGAAATCTATTGGAGGCAGAAGCATCCAAGGGTAGCCTAGGGTTAGGGTTAGGCTTAGGGTACGGCTTAGGGTAAGGGTTCGGGGAGGGCTTCGGGTACGGCGTAGGGTATGGGTTAGGGTTAGGGTTAGGGTTAGTGTTAGGGTTAGGGCTCGGTTTAGGGTATTGTTTAGGATTAGGGTACGAGTTAGTGTTAGGGTAGGGGTTAGGGTTAGGGTACGCGTTAGTGTTAGGGTAGTTATTAAACCTATCCCACTCTCTAGATACCCCTCAGCACGTAAAGGAATATTATTTGGAGGTCCAGCCATGGAGAAGAGTTTAGACACTAGGATAAGATAAGGAACACACACATTATAAAGAAATGACATTAGGATTCTCTTTTTAAGTTGTTCCTTAAAACACTAGTGCTTAGGAAATCTATTGGAGGCAGAAGCAGTCAAGGGTAGCCTAGGGTTAGGGTTAGGCTTAGGTTTAGGCTTAGGGTACGGCTTAGGGTACGGGTTCGGTGAGGGATTCGGGTACGGCGTAGGGTATGGCTTAGGGTTAGGGTTAGGGTTAGTGTTAGGGTTAGAGTTCGGTTTAGGGTACGGGTTAGGATTAGGGTACGTGTTAGGGTTAGGGTAGGGGTTAGGGTTAGGGTACGCGTTAGGGTTAGGGTAGTTAGTAAACCTATCCCACTCTCTAGATACACCTTAGCACGTAAAGGAATATTATTTCGGGGTCCAGCCATGGAGAAGAGTTTAGACACTAGCATAAGATAAGGAATACACCCATTATAAAGAAATCACATTAGGATTCTCTTTTTAAGCTGTTCCTTAAAACACTAGTGCTTAGGAAATCTATTGGAGGCAGAAGCAGTCAAGGGTAGCCTAGGGTTAGGGTTAGGCTTAGCGTACGGCTTAGGGTACGGCTTAGGGTACGGGTTCGGGGAGGGCTTCGGGTACGGCGTAGGGTATGGGTTAGGGTTAGGGTTAGGGTTAGTGTTAGGGTTAGGGCTCGGTTTAGGGTATTGGTTAGGATTAGGGTACGTGTTAGGGTTAGGGTAGGGGTTAGGGTTAGGGTACGCGTTAGTGTTAGGGTAGTTATTAAACCTATCCCACTCTCTAGATACCCCTTAGCACGTAAAGGAATATTATTTGGAGGTCCAGCCATGGAGAAGAGTTTAGACACTAGGATAAGATAAGGAACACACCCATTATAAAGAAATCACATTAGGATTCTCTTTTTAAGCTGTTCCTTAAAACACTAGTGCTTAGGAAATCTATTGGAGGCAGAAGCAGTCAAGGGTAGCCTAGGGTTAGGTTTAAGCTTAGGGTTAGGCTTAGGGTACGGCTTAGGGTACGGGTTCGGTGAGGGCTTCGGGTACGGCGTAGGGTATGGGTTAGGGTTAGGGTTAGGGTTAGTGTTAGGGTTAGGGCTCGGTTTAGGGTCGGGTTAGGATGAGGGTACGTGTTAGGGTTAGGGTAGGGGTTAGGGTTAGGGTACGCGTTAGGGTTAGGGTAGTTATTAAACCTATCCCACTCTCTAGATACACCTTAGCACGTCAAGGAATATTATTTGGCGGTTCAGCCATGGAGAAGAGTTTAGACACTAGGATAAGATAAGGAACACACCCATTATAAAGAAATCACATTAGGATTCTCTTTTTAAGCTGTTCCTTAAAACACTAGTGCTTAGGAAATCTATTGGAGGCAGAAGCAGTCAAGGGTAGCCTAGGGTTAGGGTTAGGCTTAGGGTACGGCTTAGGGTACGGCTTAGGGTACAGGTTCGGGGAGGGCTTCGGGTACGGCGTAGGGTATGGGTTAGGGTTAGGGTTAGGGTTAGTGTTAGGGTTAGGGCTCGGTTTAGGGTACGGGTTAGGATTAGGGTACGTGTTAGCGATAGGGTAGGGTTTAGGGTTAGGGTAAGCTTTAGTGTTAGGGTAGTTATTAAACCTAACCCACTCTCTAGATACCCCTTAGCAAGTAAAGGAATATTATTTGGAGGTCCAGCCATGGAGAAGAGTTTAGACACTAGGATAAGATAAGGAACACACCCATTATAAAGAAATCACATTAGGATTCTCTTTTTAAGCTGTTCCTTAAAACACTAGTGCTTAGGAAATCTATTGGAGGCAGAAGCAGTCAAGGGTAGCCTAGGGTTAGGGTTAGGCTTAGGGTTAGGCTTAGGGTACGGCTTAGGGTACGGGTTCGTGGAGGGCTTCTGGTACGGCGTAGGGTATGGGTTAGGGATAGGGTTAGGGTTAGTGTTAGGGTTAGGGCTCGGTATAGGGTATTGGTTAGTATTAGGGTACGTGTTAGGGTTAGGGTAGGATTTAGGGTTAGGGTACGCGTTAGTGTTAGGGTAGTTATTAAACCTAACCCATTCTCTAGATACCCCTTAGCACGTAAAGGAATATTATTTGGAGGTCCATCCATGGAGAAGAGTTTAGACACTAGGACAAGATAAGGAACACACCCATTATAAAGAAATCACATTAGGATTCTCTTTTTAAGCTCTTCCTTAAAACACTACTGCTTAGGAAATCTATTGGAGGCAGAAGCAGTCAAGGGTAGCCTAGGGTTAGGGTTAGGCTTAGGGTACGGCTTAGGGTACGGCTTAGGGTACGGGTTTGGGGAGGGCTTCGGGTACGGCGTAGGGTATGGGTTAGGGTTAGGGTTAGGGTTAGTATTAGGGTTAGGGCTCGGTTTAGGGTATTGGTTAGGATTAAGGTACGTGTTATGGTTAGGGTAGGGGTTAGGGTTAGTGTACGCATTAGTGTTAGGGTAGTTATTAAACCTATCCCATTCTCCAGATACCCCTTAGCACATAAAGGAATATTATTTGGAGGTCCAGCCATGGAGAAGAGTTTAGACACTAGGATAAGATAAGGAACACACCCATTATAAAGAAATCACATTAGGATTCTCTTTTTAAGCTGTTCCTTAAAACACTAGTGCTTAGGAAATCTATTGGAGGCAGAAGCATCCAAGGGTAGCCTAAGGTTAGGGTTAGGCTTAGGGTTAGGCTTAGGGTACGGCTTAGGGTACGGGTACGGGGAGGGCTTCTGGTACGGCGTAGGGTATGGGTTAGGGTTAGGGTTAGGGTTAGTGTTAGGGTTAGGGCTCGGTTTAGGGTATTGGTTAGGATTAGGGTACGTGTTAGCGATAGGGTAGGGGTTAGGGTTAGGGTACGCATTAGTGTTAGGGTAGTTATTAAACCTAACCCACTCTCTAGATACCCCTTAGCACGTACAGGAATATTATTTGGAGGTCCAGCTATGGAGAAGAGTTTACACACTAGGATAAGATAAGGAACACACCCATTATAAAGAAATCACATTAGGATTCTCTTTTTAAGCTGTTCCTTAAAACACTAGTGTTTAGGAAATCTATTGGAGGCAGAAGCAGTCAAGGGTAGCCTAGGGTTAGGGTTAGGCTTAGGGTACGGCTTAGGGTACGGCTTAGGGAACGGGTTCGGGGAGGGCTTCGGGTACGGCGTAGGGTATGGGTTAGGGTTAGGGTTAGGGTTAGTGTTAGGGTTAGGGCTCGGTTTAGGGTATTGTTTAGGATTAGGGTACGCGTTAGTGTTAGGGTAGGGGTTAGGGTTAGGGTACGCGTTAGTGTTAGGGTAGTTATTAAACCTATCCCACTCTCTAGATACCCCTCAGCACGTAAAGGAATATTATTTGGAGGTCCAGCCATGGAGAAGAGTTTAGACACTAGGATAAGATAAGGAACACACACATTATAAAGAAATGACATTAGGATTCTCTTTTTAAGTTGTTCCTTAAAACACTAGTGCTTAGGAAATCTATTGGAGGCAGAAGCAGTCAAGGGTAGCCTAGGGTTAGGGTTAGGCTTAGGGTTAGGCTTAGGGTACGGCTTAGGGTACGGGTTCGGTGAGGGATTCGGGTACGGCGTAGGGTATGGCTTAGGGTTAGGGTTAGGGTTAGTGTTAGGGTTAGGGTTCGGTTTAGGGTACGGGTTAGGATTAGGGTACGTGTTAGGGTTAGGGTAGGGGTTAGGGTTAGGGTACGCGTTAGGGTTAGGGTAGTTATTAAACCTATCCCACTCTCTAGATACACCTTAGCACGTCAAGGAATATTATTAGGCGGTCCAGCCATGGAGAAGAGTTTAGACACTAGGATAAGATAAGGAACACACCCATTATAAAGAAATCACATTAGGATTCTCTTTTTAAGCTGTTCCTTAAAACACTAGTGCTTAGGAAATCTATTGGAGGCAGAAGCAGTCAAGGGTAGCCTAGGGTTAGGGTTAGGCTTAGGGTACGGCTTAGGGTACGGCTTAGGGTACGGGTTAGGGGAGGGCTTCGGGTACGGCGTAGGGTATGGGTTAGGGTTAGGGTTAGGGTTAGTGTTAGGGTTAGGGCTCGGTTTAGGGTACGGGTTAGGATTAGGGTACGTGTTAGGGTTAGTGTAGGGGTTAAGGATAGGGTACGCGTTAGGGTTAGGGTAGTTATTAAACCTATCCCACTCTCTAGATACCCCTTAGCACGTAAAGGAATATTATTTGGGGGTCCAGCCATGGAGAAGAGTTTAGACACTAGGATAAGATAAGGAACACACCCATTATAAAGAAATCACATTAGGATTCTCTTTTTAAGCTGTTCCTTAAAACACTAGTGTTTAGGAAATCTATTGGAGGCAGAAGCAGTCAAGGGTAGCCTAGGGTTAGGGTTAGGCTTAGGGTACGGCTTAGGGTACGGGTTAGGGGAGGGCTTCGGGTACGGCGTAGGGTATGGGTTAGGGTTAGGGTTAGGGTTAGTGTTAGGGTTAGGGCTCGGTTTAGGGTACGGGTTAGGATTAGGGTACGTGTTAGGGTTAGGGTAGGGGTTAGGGTTAGGGTACGCGTTAGGGTTAGGGTAGTTATTAAACCTATCCCACTCTCTAGATACACCTTAGCACGTAAAGGAATATTATTTGGGGGTCCAGCCATCGAGAAGAGTTTAGACACTAGGATAAGATAAGGAACACACCCATTATAAAGAAATCACATTAGGATTCTCTTTTTAAGCTGTTCCTTAAAACACTAGTGCTTAGGAAATCTATTGGAGGCAGAAGCAGTCAAGGGTAGCCTAGGGTTAGGCTTAGGCTTAGGGTACGGCTTAGGGTATGGCTTAGGGTACGGGTTCGGGGAGGACTTCGGGTAAGGCGTAGGTTATGGGTTACGGTTAGTGTTAGGGTTAGTGTTAGTGTTAGGGCTCGTTTTAGGGTATTGGTTAGGATTAGGGTACGTGTTAGTGTTAGGGTAGGGGTTAGGGTTAGGGTACGCGTTAGTGTTCGGGTAGTTATTAAACCTATCCCACTCTCTAGATACCCCTTAGCACGTAAAGGAATATTATTTGGAGGTCCAGCCATGGAGAAGAGTTTAGACACTAGGATAAGATAAGGAACACACCCATTATAAAGAAATCACATTAGGATTCTCTTTTTAAGTTGTTCCTTAAAACACTAGTGCTTAGGAAATCTACTGGAGGCAGAAGCAGTCAAGGGTAGCCTAGGGTTAGGGTTAGGCTTGGGGTTAGGCTTAGGGGACGGCTTAGGGTACGGGTTCCGGGAGGGGTTCGGGTACGGCGTAGGGTATGGGTTAGGGTTAGGGTTAGGGTTAGTGTTAGGGTTAGGGCTCCGTTTAGGGTACGGGTTAGGATTCGGTTACGTGTTAGGGTTAGGGTAGGGGTTAGGGTTAGGGTACGCATTAGGGTTAGTGTAGTTATTAAACCTATCCCACTCTCTAGATACCCCTTAGCACGTAAAGGAATATTATTTGGGGGTCCAGCCATGGAGAAGAGTTTAGACACTAGCATAAGTTAAGGAACACACCCATTATAAAGAAATCACATTAGGATTCTCTTTTTAAGCTGTTCCTTAAAACACTAGTGCTTAGGAAATCTATTGGAGGCAGAAGCAGTCAAGGGTAGCCTAAAGTTAGGGTTAGGCTTAGGGTACGGCTTAGGGTACGGCTTAGGGTACGGGTTCGGGAAGGGCTTCGGGTACGGCGTAGGGTATGGGTTAGGGTTAGGGTTAGGGTTAGTGTTAGCGTTAGGGCTCGGTTTAGGGTATTGTTTAGGATTACGGTACGTGTTAGGGTTAGGGTAGGGGTTAGGGTTAGGGTACGCGTTAGTGTTAGGGTAGTTATTAAACCTATCCCCCTCTCTAGATACCCCTTAGCACGTAAAGGAATATTATTTGGAGGTCCAGCCATGGAGAAGAGTTTAGACACTAGGATAAGATAAGGAACACACCCATTATAAAGAAATCACATTAGGATTCTCTTTTTAAGCTGTTCCTTAAAACACTAGTGCTTAGGAAATCTATTGGAGGCAGAAGCAGTCAAGGGTAGCCTAGGGTTAGGGTTAGGCTTGGGGTGAGGCTTAGAGTACGGCTTAGGGTACGGGTTCGGGGAGGGCTTCGGGTACGGCGTAGGGTATGGGTTAGGGTTAGGGTTAGGGTTAGTGTTAGGGTTAGGGCTCGGTTTAGGGTACGGGTTAGGATTAGGGTACATGTTAGGGTTAGGGTAGGGGTTAGGTTTAGGGTACGCGTTAGGGTTAGGGTAGTTATTAAACCTATTCCACTCTCTAGATACACCTTAGCACGTAAAGGAATATTATTTGGGGGTCCAGCCATGGAGAAGAGTTTAGACACTAGGATAAGATAAGGAACACACCCATTATAAAGAAATCACATTAGGATTCTCTTTTTTAGCTGTTCCTTAAAACACTAGTGCTTAGGAAATCTATTGGAGGCAGAAGCAGTCAAGGGTAGCCTAGGGTTAGGGTTAGGATTAGGGTACGGCTTAGGGTACGGCTTAGGGTACGGATTTGGGGAGGGCTTCGGGTACGGCGTAGGGTATGGGTTAGGGTTAGGGTTAGGGTTAGTGTTAGTGTTAGGGCTCGTTTTAGGGTATTGGTTAGGATTAGGGTACGTGTTAGTGTTAGGGTAGGGGTTAGGGTTAGGGTACGCGTTAGTGTTAGGGTAGTTATTAAACCTATCCCACTCTCTAGATACCCCTTAGCACGTAAAGGAATATTATTTGGAGGTCCAGCCATGGAGAAGAGTTTAGACACTAGGATAAGATAAGGAACACACCCATTATAAAGAAATCACATTAGGATTCTCTTTTTAAGCTGTTCCTTAAAACAGTAGTGCTTAGGAAATCTATTGGAGGCAGAAGCAGTCAAGGGTAGCCTAGGGTTAGGGTTAGGCTTAGGGTTAGGCTTAGGGTACGGCTTAGGGTACGGGTTCGGTGAGGGCTTCGGGTACGGCGTAGGGTATGGGTTAGGGTTAGGGTTAGGGTTAGTGTTAGGGTTAGGGCTCGGTTTAGGGTACGGGTTAGGATTAGGGTACGTGTTAGGGTTAGGGTAGGGGTTAGGGTTAGGGTACGCGTTAGTGTTAGGGTAGTTATTAAACCTAACCCACTCTCTAGATACCCCTTAGCACGTAAAGGAATATTATTTGGAGGTTCAGCCATGGAGAAGAGTTTAGACACTAGCATAAGATAAGGAACACACCCATTATAAAGAAATCACATTAGGATTCTCTTTTTAAGCTGTTCCTTAAAATACTAGTGCTTAGAAAATCTATTGGAGACAGAAGCAGTCAAGGGTAGCCTAGGGTTAGGGTTAGGCTTAGGGTACGGCTTAGGGTACGGCTTAGGGTACCGGTTCGGGGAGGGCTTCGGGTACAGCGTAGGGTATGGGTTAGGGTTACGGTTAGGGTTAGTGTTAGGGTTAGGGCTCGGTTTAGGGTATTGGTTAGGATTAGGGTACGTGTTAGGGTTAGGGTAGGGGTTAGGGTTAGGGTACGCGTTAGTGTTAGGGTAGTTATTAAACCTATCCCAGTCTCTAGATACCCCTTAGCACGTAAAGGAATATTATTTGGAGGTCCAGCCATGGAGAAGAGTTTAGACACTAGGATAAGATAAGGAACACACCCATTGTAAAGAAATCACATTAGGATTCTCTTTTTAAGCTGTTCCTTAAAACACTAGTGCTTAGGAAATCTATTGGAGGCAGAAGCAGTCAAGGGTAGCCTAGGGTTAGGGTTAGGCTTAGGGTACGGCTTAGGGTACGGCTTAGGGTACGGGTTCGGGGAGGGCTTCTGGTACGGCGTAGGGTATGGGTTAGGGTTAGGGTTAGGGTTAGTGTTAGGGTTAGGGCTCCGTTTAGGGTACGGGTTAGGATTCGGTTACGTGTTAGGGTTAGGGTAGGGGTTAGGGTTAGGGTACGCATTAGGGTTAGTGTAGTTATTAAACCTATCCCACTCTCTAGATACCCCTTAGCACGTAAAGGAATATTATTTGGGGGTCCAGCCATGGAGAAGAGTTTAGACACTAGGATAAGTTAAGGAACACACCCATTATAAAGAAATCACATTAGGATTCTCTTTTTAAGCTGTTCCTTAAAACACTAGTGCTTAGGAAATCTATTGGAGGCAGAAGCAGTCAAGGGTAGCCTAAAGTTAGGGTTAGGCTTAGGGTACGGCTTAGGGTACGGCTTAGGGTACGGGTTCGGGAAGGGCTTCGGGTACGGCGTAGGGTATGGGTTAGGGTTAGGGTTAGGGTTAGTGTTAGCGTTAGGGCTCGGTTTAGGGTATTGGTTAGGATTAGGGTACGTGTTAGTGTTAGGGTAGGGGTTAGGGTTAGGGTACGCGTTAGTGTTAGGGTAGTTATTAAACCTATCCCACTCTCTAGATACCCCTTAGCACGTAAAGGAATATTATTTGGAGGTCCAGCCATGGAGAAGAGTTTAGACACTAGGATAAGATAAGGAACACACCCATTATAAAGAAATCACATTAGGATTCTCTTTTTAAGCTGTTCCTTAAAACAGTAGTGCTTAGGAAATCTATTGGAGGCAGAAGCAGTCAAGGGTAGCCTAGGGTTAGGGTTAGGCTTAGGGTTAGGCTTAGGGTACGGCTTAGGGTACGGGTTCGGTGAGGGCTTCGGGTACGGCGTAGGGTATGGGTTAGGGTTAGGGTTAGGGTTAGTGTTAGGGTTAGGGCTCGGTTTAGGGTACGGGTTAGGATTAGGGTACGTGTTAGGGTTAGGGTAGGGGTTAGGGTTAGGGTACGCGTTAGTGTTAGGGTAGTTATTAAACCTAACCCACTCTCTAGATACCCCTTAGCACGTAAAGGAATATTATTTGGAGGTTCAGCCATGGAGAAGAGTTTAGACACTAGCATAAGATAAGGAACACACCCATTATAAAGAAATCACATTAGGATTCTCTTTTTAAGCTGTTCCTTAAAATACTAGTGCTTAGAAAATCTATTGGAGACAGAAGCAGTCAAGGGTAGCCTAGGGTTAGGGTTAGGCTTAGGGTACGGCTTAGGGTACGGCTTAGGGTACCGGTTCGGGGAGGGCTTCGGGTACGGCGTAGGGTATGGGTTAGGGTTACGGTTAGGGTTAGTGTTAGGGTTAGGGCTCGGTTTAGGGTATTGGTTAGGATTAGGGTACGTGTTAGGGTTAGGGTAGGGGTTAGGGTTAGGGTACGCGTTAGTGTTAGGGTAGTTATTAAACCTATCCCAGTCTCTAGATACCCCTTAGCACGTAAAGGAATATTATTTGGAGGTCCAGCCATGGAGAAGAGTTTAGACACTAGGATAAGATAAGGAACACACCCATTGTAAAGAAATCACATTAGGATTCTCTTTTTAAGCTGTTCCTTAAAACACTAGTGCTTAGGAAATCTATTGGAGGCAGAAGCAGTCAAGGGTAGCCTAGGGTTAGGGTTAGGCTTAGGGTACGGCTTAGGGTACGGCTTAGGGTACGGGTTCGGGGAGAGCTTCTGGTACGGCGTAGGGTATGGGTTAGGGTTAGGGTTAGGGTTAGTGTTAGGGTTAGGGCTCCGTTTAGGGTACGGGTTAGGATTCGGTTACGTGTTAGGGTTAGGGTAGGGGTTAGGGTTAGGGTACGCATTAGGGTTAGTGTAGTTATTAAACCTATCCCACTCTCTAGATACCCCTTAGCACGTAAAGGAATATTATTTGGGGGTCCAGCCATGGAGAAGAGTTTAGACACTAGCATAAGTTAAGGAACACACCCATTATAAAGAAATCACATTAGGATTCTCTTTTTAAGCTGTTCCTTAAAACACTAGTGCTTAGGAAATCTATTGGAGGCAGAAGCAGTCAAGGGTAGCCTAAAGTTAGGGTTAGGCTTAGGGTACGGCTTAGGGTACGGCTTAGGGTACGGGTTCGGGAAGGGCTTCGGGTACGGCGTAGGGTATGGGTTAGGGTTAGGGTTAGGGTTAGTGTTAGCGTTAGGGCTCGGTTTAGGGTATTGTTTAGGATTACGGTACGTGTTAGGGTTAGGGTAGGGGTTAGGGTTAGGGTACGCGTTAGTGTTAGGGTAGTTATTAAACCTATCCCCCTCTCTAGATACCCCTTAGCACGTAAAGGAATATTATTTGGAGGTCCAGCCATGGAGAAGAGTTTAGACACTAGGATAAGATAAGGAACACACCCATTATAAAGAAATCACATTAGGATTCTCTTTTTAAGCTGTTCCTTAAAACACTAGTGCTTAGGAAATCTATTGGAGGCAGAAGCAGTCAAGGGTAGCCTAGGGTTAGGGTTAGGCTTGGGGTGAGGCTTAGAGTACGGCTTAGGGTACGGGTTCGGGGAGGGCTTCGGGTACGGCGTAGGGTATGGGTTAGGGTTAGGGTTAGGGTTAGTGTTAGGGTTAGGGCTCGGTTTAGGGTACGGGTTAGGATTAGGGTACATGTTAGGGTTAGGGTAGGGGTTAGGTTTAGGGTACGCGTTAGGGTTAGGGTAGTTATTAAACCTATTCCACTCTCTAGATACACCTTAGCACGTAAAGGAATATTATTTGGGGGTCCAGCCATGGAGAAGAGTTTAGACACTAGGATAAGATAAGGAACACACCCATTATAAAGAAATCACATTAGGATTCTCTTTTTTAGCTGTTCCTTAAAACACTAGTGCTTAGGAAATCTATTGGAGGCAGAAGCAGTCAAGGGTAGCCTAGGGTTAGGGTTAGGATTAGGGTACGGCTTAGGGTACGGCTTAGGGTACGGATTTGGGGAGGGCTTCGGGTACGGCGTAGGGTATGGGTTAGGGTTAGGGTTAGGGTTAGTGTTAGTGTTAGGGCTCGTTTTAGGGTATTGGTTAGGATTAGGGTACGTGTTAGTGTTAGGGTAGGGGTTAGGGTTAGGGTACGCGTTAGTGTTAGGGTAGTTATTAAACCTATCCCACTCTCTAGATACCCCTTAGCACGTAAAGGAATATTATTTGGAGGTCCAGCCATGGAGAAGAGTTTAGACACTAGGATAAGATAAGGAACACACCCATTATAAAGAAATCACATTAGGATTCTCTTTTTAAGCTGTTCCTTAAAACAGTAGTGCTTAGGAAATCTATTGGAGGCAGAAGCAGTCAAGGGTAGCCTAGGGTTAGGGTTAGGCTTAGGGTTAGGCTTAGGGTACGGCTTAGGGTACGGGTTCGGTGAGGGCTTCGGGTACGGCGTAGGGTATGGGTTAGGGTTAGGGTTAGGGTTAGTGTTAGGGTTAGGGCTCGGTTTAGGGTACGGGTTAGGATTAGGGTACGTGTTAGGGTTAGGGTAGGGGTTAGGGTTAGGGTACGCGTTAGTGTTAGGGTAGTTATTAAACCTAACCCACTCTCTAGATACCCCTTAGCACGTAAAGGAATATTATTTGGAGGTTCAGCCATGGAGAAGAGTTTAGACACTAGCATAAGATAAGGAACACACCCATTATAAAGAAATCACATTAGGATTCTCTTTTTAAGCTGTTCCTTAAAATACTAGTGCTTAGAAAATCTATTGGAGACAGAAGCAGTCAAGGGTAGCCTAGGGTTAGGGTTAGGCTTAGGGTACGGCTTAGGGTACGGCTTAGGGTACCGGTTCGGGGAGGGCTTCGGGTACAGCGTAGGGTATGGGTTAGGGTTACGGTTAGGGTTAGTGTTAGGGTTAGGGCTCGGTTTAGGGTATTGGTTAGGATTAGGGTACGTGTTAGGGTTAGGGTAGGGGTTAGGGTTAGGGTACGCGTTAGTGTTAGGGTAGTTATTAAACCTATCCCAGTCTCTAGATACCCCTTAGCACGTAAAGGAATATTATTTGGAGGTCCAGCCATGGAGAAGAGTTTAGACACTAGGATAAGATAAGGAACACACCCATTGTAAAGAAATCACATTAGGATTCTCTTTTTAAGCTGTTCCTTAAAACACTAGTGCTTAGGAAATCTATTGGAGGCAGAAGCAGTCAAGGGTAGCCTAGGGTTAGGGTTAGGCTTAGGGTACGGCTTAGGGTACGGCTTAGGGTACGGGTTCGGGGAGGGCTTCTGGTACGGCGTAGGGTATGGGTTAGGGTTAGGGTTAGGGTTAGTGTTAGGGTTAGGGCTCCGTTTAGGGTACGGGTTAGGATTCGGTTACGTGTTAGGGTTAGGGTAGGGGTTAGGGTTAGGGTACGCATTAGGGTTAGTGTAGTTATTAAACCTATCCCACTCTCTAGATACCCCTTAGCACGTAAAGGAATATTATTTGGGGGTCCAGCCATGGAGAAGAGTTTAGACACTAGGATAAGTTAAGGAACACACCCATTATAAAGAAATCACATTAGGATTCTCTTTTTAAGCTGTTCCTTAAAACACTAGTGCTTAGGAAATCTATTGGAGGCAGAAGCAGTCAAGGGTAGCCTAAAGTTAGGGTTAGGCTTAGGGTACGGCTTAGGGTACGGCTTAGGGTACGGGTTCGGGAAGGGCTTCGGGTACGGCGTAGGGTATGGGTTAGGGTTAGGGTTAGGGTTAGTGTTAGCGTTAGGGCTCGGTTTAGGGTATTGGTTAGGATTAGGGTACGTGTTAGTGTTAGGGTAGGGGTTAGGGTTAGGGTACGCGTTAGTGTTAGGGTAGTTATTAAACCTATCCCACTCTCTAGATACCCCTTAGCACGTAAAGGAATATTATTTGGAGGTCCAGCCATGGAGAAGAGTTTAGACACTAGGATAAGATAAGGAACACACCCATTATAAAGAAATCACATTAGGATTCTCTTTTTAAGCTGTTCCTTAAAACAGTAGTGCTTAGGAAATCTATTGGAGGCAGAAGCAGTCAAGGGTAGCCTAGGGTTAGGGTTAGGCTTAGGGTTAGGCTTAGGGTACGGCTTAGGGTACGGGTTCGGTGAGGGCTTCGGGTACGGCGTAGGGTATGGGTTAGGGTTAGGGTTAGGGTTAGTGTTAGGGTTAGGGCTCGGTTTAGGGTACGGGTTAGGATTAGGGTACGTGTTAGGGTTAGGGTAGGGGTTAGGGTTAGGGTACGCGTTAGTGTTAGGGTAGTTATTAAACCTAACCCACTCTCTAGATACCCCTTAGCACGTAAAGGAATATTATTTGGAGGTTCAGCCATGGAGAAGAGTTTAGACACTAGCATAAGATAAGGAACACACCCATTATAAAGAAATCACATTAGGATTCTCTTTTTAAGCTGTTCCTTAAAATACTAGTGCTTAGAAAATCTATTGGAGACAGAAGCAGTCAAGGGTAGCCTAGGGTTAGGGTTAGGCTTAGGGTACGGCTTAGGGTACGGCTTAGGGTACCGGTTCGGGGAGGGCTTCGGGTACGGCGTAGGGTATGGGTTAGGGTTACGGTTAGGGTTAGTGTTAGGGTTAGGGCTCGGTTTAGGGTATTGGTTAGGATTAGGGTACGTGTTAGGGTTAGGGTAGGGGTTAGGGTTAGGGTACGCGTTAGTGTTAGGGTAGTTATTAAACCTATCCCAGTCTCTAGATACCCCTTAGCACGTAAAGGAATATTATTTGGAGGTCCAGCCATGGAGAAGAGTTTAGACACTAGGATAAGATAAGGAACACACCCATTGTAAAGAAATCACATTAGGATTCTCTTTTTAAGCTGTTCCTTAAAACACTAGTGCTTAGGAAATCTATTGGAGGCAGAAGCAGTCAAGGGTAGCCTAGGGTTAGGGTTAGGCTTAGGGTACGGCTTAGGGTACGGCTTAGGGTACGGGTTCGGGGAGAGCTTCTGGTACGGCGTAGGGTATGGGTTAGGGTTAGGGTTAGGGTTAGTGTTAGGGTTAGGGCTCCGTTTAGGGTACGGGTTAGGATTCGGTTACGTGTTAGGGTTAGGGTAGGGGTTAGGGTTAGGGTACGCATTAGGGTTAGTGTAGTTATTAAACCTATCCCACTCTCTAGATACCCCTTAGCACGTAAAGGAATATTATTTGGGGGTCCAGCCATGGAGAAGAGTTTAGACACTAGGATAAGTTAAGGAACACACCCATTATAAAGAAATCACATTAGGATTCTCTTTTTAAGCTGTTCCTTAAAACACTAGTGCTTAGGAAATCTATTGGAGGCAGAAGCAGTCAAGGGTAGCCTAAAGTTAGGGTTAGGCTTAGGGTACGGCTTAGGGTACGGCTTAGGGTACGGGTTCGGGAAGGGCTTCGGGTACGGCGTAGGGTATGGGTTAGGGTTAGGGTTAGGGTTAGTGTTAGCGTTAGGGCTCGGTTTAGGGTATTGGTTAGGATTAGGGTACGTGTTAGTGTTAGGGTAGGGGTTAGGGTTAGGGTACGCGTTAGTGTTAGGGTAGTTATTAAACCTATCCCACTCTCTAGATACCCCTTAGCACGTAAAGGAATATTATTTGGAGGTCCAGCCATGGAGAAGAGTTTAGACACTAGGATAAGATAAGGAACACACCCATTATAAAGAAATCACATTAGGATTCTCTTTTTAAGCTGTTCCTTAAAACAGTAGTGCTTAGGAAATCTATTGGAGGCAGAAACAGTCAAGGGTAGCCTAGGGTTAGGGTTAGGCTTAGGGTTAGGCTTAGGGTACGGCTTAGGGTACGGGTTCGGTGAGGGCTTCGGGTACGGCGTAGGGTATGGGTTAGGGTTAGGGTTAGGGTTAGTGTTAGGGTTAGGGCTCGGTTTAGGGTACGGGTTAGGATTAGGGTACGTGTTAGGGTTAGGGTAGGGGTTAGGGTTAGGGTACGCGTTAGTGTTAGGGTAGTTATTAAACCTAACCCACTCTCTAGATACCCCTTAGCACGTAAAGGAATATTATTTGGAGGTTCAGCCATGGAGAAGAGTTTAGACACTAGCATAAGATAAGGAACACACCCATTATAAAGAAATCACATTAGGATTCTCTTTTTAAGCTGTTCCTTAAAATACTAGTGCTTAGAAAATCTATTGGAGACAGAAGCAGTCAAGGGTAGCCTAGGGTTAGGGTTAGGCTTAGGGTACGGCTTAGGGTACGGCTTAGGGTACCGGTTCGGGGAGGGCTTCGGGTACGGCGTAGGGTATGGGTTAGGGTTACGGTTAGGGTTAGTGTTAGGGTTAGGGCTCGGTTTAGGGTATTGGTTAGGATTAGGGTACGTGTTAGGGTTAGGGTAGGGGTTAGGGTTAGGGTACGCGTTAGTGTGAGGGTAGTTATTAAACCTATCCCAGTCTCTAGATACCCCTTAGCACGTAAAGGAATATTATTTGGAGGTCCAGCCATGGAGAAGAGTTTAGACACTAGGATAAGATAAGGAACACACCCATTGTAAAGAAATCACATTAGGATTCTCTTTTTAAGCTGTTCCTTAAAACACTAGTGCTTAGGAAATCTATTGGAGGCAGAAGCAGTCAAGGGTAGCCTAGGGTTAGGGTTAGGCTTAGGGTACGGCTTAGGGTACGGCTTAGGGTACGGGTTCGGGGAGGGCTTCTGGTACGGCGTAGGGTATGGGTTAGGGTTAGGGTTAGGGTTAGTGTTAGGGTTAGGGCTCCGTTTAGGGTACGGGTTAGGATTCGGTTACGTGTTAGGGTTAGGGTAGGGGTTAGGGTTAGGGTACGCATTAGGGTTAGTGTAGTTATTAAACCTATCCCACTCTCTAGATACCCCTTAGCACGTAAAGGAATATTATTTGGGGGTCCAGCCATGGAGAAGAGTTTAGACACTAGGATAAGTTAAGGAACACACCCATTATAAAGAAATCACATTAGGATTCTCTTTTTAAGCTGTTCCTTAAAACACTAGTGCTTAGGAAATCTATTGGAGGCAGAAGCAGTCAAGGGTAACCTAGGGTTAGGGTTAGGCTTAGGGTACGGCTTAGGGTACGGCTTAGGGTACGGGTTCGGGGATGGCTTCGGGTACGGCGTAGGGTATGGGTTAGGGTTAGGGTTAGGGTTAGTGTTAGGGTTAGGGCTCGGTTTAGGGTATTGGTTAGGATTAGGGTAGGTGTTAGGGTCAGGGTAGGGGTTAGGGTTAGGGTACGCGTTAGTGTTAGGGTAGTTATTAAAGCTATCCCACTCTCTAGATACCCCTTAGCACTTAAAGGAATATTATTTGGAGGTCCAGCCATGGAGAAGAATTTAGACACTAGGATAAGATAAGGAACACACCCATTATAAAGAAATCACATTAGGATTCTCTTTTTAAGCTGTTCCTTAAAACACTACTGCTTAGGAAATCTATTGGAGGCAGAAGCATTCAAGGGTAGCCTACGTTTAGGGTTAGGCTTAGGGTACGGCTTAGGGTACGTGTTCGGGGAGGGCTTCTGGTACGGCGTAGGGTATGGGTTAGGGTTAGGGTTAGGGTTAGTGTTAGGGTTAGGGCTCGGTTTAGGGTATGGGTTAGGATTAGGGTACGTGTTAGCGATAGGGTAGGGGTTAGGGTTAGGGTACGCATTAGTGTTAGGGTAGTTATTAAACCTAACCCACTCTCTAGATACCCCTTAGCACGTAAAGGAATATTATTTGGAGGTCCAGCCATGGAGAAGAGTTTACACACTAGGATAAGATAATGAACACACCCATTATAAAGAAATCACATTAGGATTCTCATTTTAAGCTGTTCCTTAAAACACTAGTGCTTAGGAAATCTATTGGAGGCAGAAGCAGTCAAGGGTAGCCTAGGGTTAGGGTTAGGCTTAGGGTACGGCTTAGGGTAAGGGTTCGGGGAGGGCTTCGGGTACGGCGTAGGGTATGGGTTAGGGTTAGGGTTAGGGTTAGTGTTAGGGTTAGGGCTCGGTTTAGGGTATTGTTTAGGATTAGGGTACGAGTTAGTGTTAGGGTAGGGGTTAGGGTTAGGGTACGCGTTAGTGTTAGGGTAGTTATTAAACCTATCCCACTCTCTAGATACCCCTCAGCACGTAAAGGAATATTATTTGGAGGTCCAGCCATGGAGAAGAGTTTAGACACTAGGATAAGATAAGGAACACACACATTATAAAGAAATGACATTAGGATTCTCTTTTTAAGTTGTTCCTTAAAACACTAGTGCTTAGGAAATCTATTGGAGGCAGAAGCAGTCAAGGGTAGCCTAGGGTTAGGGTTAGGCTTAGGGTTAGGCTTAGGGTACGGCTTAGGGTACGGGTTCGGTGAGGGATTCGGGTACGGCGTAGGGTATGGCTTAGGGTTAGGGTTAGGGTTAGTGTTAGGGTTAGGGTTCGGTTTAGGGTACGGGTTAGGATTAGGGTACGTGTTAGGGTTAGGGTAGGGGTTAGGGTTAGGGTACGCGTTAGGGTTAGGGTAGTTAGTAAACCTATCCCACTCTCTAGATACACCTTAGCACGTAAAGGAATATTATTTCGGGGTCCAGCCATGGAGAAGAGTTTAGACACTAGCATAAGATAAGGAACACACCCATTATAAAGAAATCACATTAGGATTCTCTTTTTAAGCTGTTCCTTAAAACACTAGTGCTTAGGAAATCTATTGGAGGCAGAAGCAGTCAAGGGTAGCCTAAAGTTAGGGTTAGGCTTAGGGTACGGCTTAGGGTACGGCTTAGGGTACGGGTTCGGGAAGGGCTTCGGGTACGGCGTAGGGTATGGGTTAGGGTTAGGGTTAGGGTTAGTGTTAGCGTTAGGGCTCGGTTTAGGGTATTGGTTAGGATTAGGGTACGTGTTAGTGTTAGGGTAGGGGTTAGGGTTAGGGTACGCGTTAGTGTTAGGGTAGTTATTAAACCTATCCCACTCTCTAGATACCCCTTAGCACGTAAAGGAATATTATTTGGAGGTCCAGCCATGGAGAAGAGTTTAGACACTAGGATAAGATAAGGAACACACCCATTATAAAGAAATCACATTAGGATTCTCTTTTTAAGCTGTTCCTTAAAACAGTAGTGCTTAGGAAATCTATTGGAGGCAGAAGCAGTCAAGGGTAGCCTAGGGTTAGGGTTAGGCTTAGGGTTAGGCTTAGGGTACGGCTTAGGGTACGGGTTCGGTGAGGGCTTCGGGTACGGCGTAGGGTATGGGTTAGGGTTAGGGTTAGGGTTAGTGTTAGGGTTAGGGCTCGGTTTAGGGTACGGGTTAGGATTAGGGTACGTGTTAGGGTTAGGGTAGGGGTTAGGGTTAGGGTACGCGTTAGTGTTAGGGTAGTTATTAAACCTAACCCACTCTCTAGATACCCCTTAGCACGTAAAGGAATATTATTTGGAGGTTCAGCCATGGAGAAGAGTTTAGACACTAGCATAAGATAAGGAACACACCCATTATAAAGAAATCACATTAGGATTCTCTTTTTAAGCTGTTCCTTAAAATACTAGTGCTTAGAAAATCTATTGGAGACAGAAGCAGTCAAGGGTAGCCTAGGGTTAGGGTTAGGCTTAGGGTACGGCTTAGGGTACGGCTTAGGGTACCGGTTCGGGGAGGGCTTCGGGTACGGCGTAGGGTATGGGTTAGGGTTACGGTTAGGGTTAGTGTTAGGGTTAGGGCTCGGTTTAGGGTATTGGTTAGGATTAGGGTACGTGTTAGGGTTAGGGTAGGGGTTAGGGTTAGGGTACGCGTTAGTGTTAGGGTAGTTATTAAACCTATCCCAGTCTCTAGATACCCCTTAGCACGTAAAGGAATATTATTTGGAGGTCCAGCCATGGAGAAGAGTTTAGACACTAGGATAAGATAAGGAACACACCCATTGTAAAGAAATCACATTAGGATTCTCTTTTTAAGCTGTTCCTTAAAACACTAGTGCTTAGGAAATCTATTGGAGGCAGAAGCAGTCAAGGGTAGCCTAGGGTTAGGGTTAGGCTTAGGGTACGGCTTAGGGTACGGCTTAGGGTACGGGTTCGGGGAGGGCTTCTGGTACGGCGTAGGGTATGGGTTAGGGTTAGGGTTAGGGTTAGTGTTAGGGTTAGGGCTCCGTTTAGGGTACGGGTTAGGATTCGGTTACGTGTTAGGGTTAGGGTAGGGGTTAGGGTTAGGGTACGCATTAGGGTTAGTGTAGTTATTAAACCTATCCCACTCTCTAGATACCCCTTAGCACGTAAAGGAATATTATTTGGGGGTCCAGCCATGGAGAAGAGTTTAGACACTAGGATAAGTTAAGGAACACACCCATTATAAAGAAATCACATTAGGATTCTCTTTTTAAGCTGTTCCTTAAAACACTAGTGCTTAGGAAATCTATTGGAGGCAGAAGCAGTCAAGGGTAACCTAGGGTTAGGGTTAGGCTTAGGGTACGGCTTAGGGTACGGCTTAGGGTACGGGTTCGGGGATGGCTTCGGGTACGGCGTAGGGTATGGGTTAGGGTTAGGGTTAGGGTTAGTGTTAGGGTTAGGGCTCGGTTTAGGGTATTGGTTAGGATTAGGGTAGGTGTTAGGGTCAGGGTAGGGGTTAGGGTTAGGGTACGCGTTAGTGTTAGGGTAGTTATTAAAGCTATCCCACTCTCTAGATACCCCTTAGCACTTAAAGGAATATTATTTGGAGGTCCAGCCATGGAGAAGAATTTAGACACTAGGATAAGATAAGGAACACACCCATTATAAAGAAATCACATTAGGATTCTCTTTTTAAGCTGTTCCTTAAAACACTACTGCTTAGGAAATCTATTGGAGGCAGAAGCATTCAAGGGTAGCCTACGTTTAGGGTTAGGCTTAGGGTACGGCTTAGGGTACGTGTTCGGGGAGGGCTTCTGGTACGGCGTAGGGTATGGGTTAGGGTTAGGGTTAGGGTTAGTGTTAGGGTTAGGGCTCGGTTTAGGGTATGGGTTAGGATTAGGGTACGTGTTAGCGATAGGGTAGGGGTTAGGGTTAGGGTACGCATTAGTGTTAGGGTAGTTATTAAACCTAACCCACTCTCTAGATACCCCTTAGCACGTAAAGGAATATTATTTGGAGGTCCAGCCATGGAGAAGAGTTTACACACTAGGATAAGATAATGAACACACCCATTATAAAGAAATCACATTAGGATTCTCATTTTAAGCTGTTCCTTAAAACACTAGTGCTTAGGAAATCTATTGGAGGCAGAAGCAGTCAAGGGTAGCCTAGGGTTAGGGTTAGGCTTAGGGTACGGCTTAGGGTAAGGGTTCGGGGAGGGCTTCGGGTACGGCGTAGGGTATGGGTTAGGGTTAGGGTTAGGGTTAGTGTTAGGGTTAGGGCTCGGTTTAGGGTATTGTTTAGGATTAGGGTACGAGTTAGTGTTAGGGTAGGGGTTAGGGTTAGGGTACGCGTTAGTGTTAGGGTAGTTATTAAACCTATCCCACTCTCTAGATACCCCTCAGCACGTAAAGGAATATTATTTGGAGGTCCAGCCATGGAGAAGAGTTTAGACACTAGGATAAGATAAGGAACACACACATTATAAAGAAATGACATTAGGATTCTCTTTTTAAGTTGTTCCTTAAAACACTAGTGCTTAGGAAATCTATTGGAGGCAGAAGCAGTCAAGGGTAGCCTAGGGTTAGGGTTAGGCTTAGGGTTAGGCTTAGGGTACGGCTTAGGGTACGGGTTCGGTGAGGGATTCGGGTACGGCGTAGGGTATGGCTTAGGGTTAGGGTTAGGGTTAGTGTTAGGGTTAGGGTTCGGTTTAGGGTACGGGTTAGGATTAGGGTACGTGTTAGGGTTAGGGTAGGGGTTAGGGTTAGGGTACGCGTTAGGGTTAGGGTAGTTAGTAAACCTATCCCACTCTCTAGATACACCTTAGCACGTAAAGGAATATTATTTCGGGGTCCAGCCATGGAGAAGAGTTTAGACACTAGCATAAGATAAGGAACACACCCATTATAAAGAAATCACATTAGGATTCTCTTTTTAAGCTGTTCCTTAAAACACTAGTGCTTAGGAAATCTATTGGAGGCAGAAGCAGTCAAGGGTAGCCTAGGGTTAGGGTTAGGCTTAGCGTACGGCTTAGGGTACGGCTTAGGGTACGGGTTCGGGGAGGGCTTCGGGTACGGCGTAGGGTATGGGTTAGGGTTAGGGTTAGGGTTAGTGTTAGGGTTAGGGCTCGGTTTAGGGTATTGGTTAGGATTAGGGTACGTGTTAGGGTTAGGGTAGGGGTTAGGGTTAGGGTACGCGTTAGTGTTAGGGTAGTTATTAAACCTATCCCACTCTCTAGATACCCCTTAGCACGTAAAGGAATATTATTTGGAGGTCCAGCCATGGAGAAGAGTTTAGACACTAGGATAAGATAAGGAACACACCCATTATAAAGAAATCACATTAGGATTCTCTTTTTAAGCTGTTCCTTAAAACACTAGTGCTTAGGAAATCTATTGGAGGCAGAAGCAGTCAAGGGTAGCCTAGGGTTAGGTTTAAGCTTAGGGTTAGGCTTAGGGTACGGCTTAGGGTACGGGTTCGGTGAGGGCTTCGGGTACGGCGTAGGGTATGGGTTAGGGTTAGGGTTAGGGTTAGTGTTAGGGTTAGGGCTCGGTTTAGGGTCGGGTTAGGATTAGGGTACGTGTTAGGGTTAGGGTAGGGGTTAGGGTTAGGGTACGCGTTAGGGTTAGGGTAGTTATTAAACCTATCCCACTCTCTAGATACACCTTAGCACGTCAAGGAATATTATTTGGCGGTTCAGCCATGGAGAAGAGTTTAGACACTAGGATAAGATAAGGAACACACCCATTATAAAGAAATCACATTAGGATTCTCTTTTTAAGCTGTTCCTTAAAACACTAGTGCTTAGGAAATCTATTGGAGGCAGAAGCAGTCAAGGGTAGCCTAGGGTTAGGGTTAGGCTTAGGGTACGGCTTAGGGTACGGCTTAGGGTACAGGTTCGGGGAGGGCTTCGGGTACGGCGTAGGGTATGGGTTAGGGTTAGGGTTAGGGTTAGTGTTAGGGTTAGGGCTCGGTTTAGGGTACGGGTTAGGATTAGGGTACGTGTTAGCGATAGGGTAGGGTTTAGGGTTAGGGTAAGCGTTAGTGTTAGGGTAGTTATTAAACCTAACCCACTCTCTAGATACCCCTTAGCAAGTAAAGGAATATTATTTGGAGGTCCAGCCATGGAGAAGAGTTTAGACACTAGGATAAGATAAGGAACACACCCATTATAAAGAAATCACATTAGGATTCTCTTTTTAAGCTGTTCCTTAAAACACTAGTGCTTAGGAAATCTATTGGAGGCAGAAGCAGTCAAGGGTAGCCTAGGGTTAGGGTTAGGCTTAGGGTTAGGCTTAGGGTACGGCTTAGGGTACGGGTTCGTGGAGGGCTTCTGGTACGGCGTAGGGTATGGGTTAGGGATAGGGTTAGGGTTAGTGTTAGGGTTAGGGCTCGGTATAGGGTATTGGTTAGTATTAGGGTACGTGTTAGGGTTAGGGTAGGATTTAGGGTTAGGGTACGCGTTAGTGTTAGGGTAGTTATTAAACCTATCCCATTCTCCAGATACCCCTTAGCACATAAAGGAATATTATTTGGAGGTCCAGCCATGGAGAAGAGTTTAGACACTAGGATAAGATAAGGAACACACCCATTATAAAGAAATCACATTAGGATTCTCTTTTTAAGCTGTTCCTTAAAACACTAGTGCTTAGGAAATCTATTGGAGGCAGAAGCATCCAAGGGTAGCCTAAGGTTAGGGTTAGGCTTAGGGTTAGGCTTAGGGTACGGCTTAGGGTACGGGTACGGGGAGGGCTTCTGGTACGGCGTAGGGTATGGGTTAGGGTTAGGGTTAGGGTTAGTGTTAGGGTTAGGGCTCGGTTTAGGGTATTGGTTAGGATTAGGGTACGTGTTAGCGATAGGGTAGGGGTTAGGGTTAGGGTACGCATTAGTGTTAGGGTAGTTATTAAACCTAACCCACTCTCTAGATACCCCTTAGCACGTACAGGAATATTATTTGGAGGTCCAGCTATGGAGAAGAGTTTACACACTAGGATAAGATAAGGAACACACCCATTATAAAGAAATCACATTAGGATTCTCTTTTTAAGCTGTTCCTTAAAACACTAGTGTTTAGGAAATCTATTGGAGGCAGAAGCAGTCAAGGGTAGCCTAGGGTTAGGGTTAGGCTTAGGGTACGGCTTAGGGTACGGCTTAGGGAACGGGTTCGGGGAGGGCTTCGGGTACGGCGTAGGGTATGGGTTAGGGTTAGGGTTAGGGTTAGTGTTAGGGTTAGGGCTCGGTTTAGGGTATTGTTTAGGATTAGGGTACGCGTTAGTGTTAGGGTAGGGGTTAGGGTTAGGGTACGCGTTAGTGTTAGGGTAGTTATTAAACCTATCCCACTCTCTAGATACCCCTCAGCACGTAAAGGAATATTATTTGGAGGTCCAGCCATGGAGAAGAGTTTAGACACTAGGATAAGATAAGGAACACACACATTATAAAGAAATGACATTAGGATTCTCTTTTTAAGTTGTTCCTTAAAACACTAGTGCTTAGGAAATCTATTGGAGGCAGAAGCAGTCAAGGGTAGCCTAGGGTTAGGGTTAGGCTTAGGGTTAGGCTTAGGGTACGGCTTAGGGTACGGGTTCGGTGAGGGATTCGGGTACGGCGTAGGGTATGGCTTAGGGTTAGGGTTAGGGTTAGTGTTAGGGTTAGGGTTCGGTTTAGGGTACGGGTTAGGATTAGGGTACGTGTTAGGGTTAGGGTAGGGGTTAGGGTTAGGGTACGCGTTAGGGTTAGGGTAGTTATTAAACCTATCCCACTCTCTAGATACACCTTAGCACGTCAAGGAATATTATTAGGCGGTCCAGCCATGGAGAAGAGTTTAGACACTAGGATAAGATAAGGAACACACCCATTATAAAGAAATCACATTAGGATTCTCTTTTTAAGCTGTTCCTTAAAACACTAGTGCTTAGGAAATCTATTGGAGGCAGAAGCAGTCAAGGGTAGCCTAGGGTTAGGGTTAGGCTTAGGGTACGGCTTAGGGTACGGCTTAGGGTACGGGTTAGGGGAGGGCTTCGGGTACGGCGTAGGGTATGGGTTAGGGTTAGGGTTAGGGTTAGTGTTAGGGTTAGGGCTCGGTTTAGGGTACGGGTTAGGATTAGGGTACGTGTTAGGGTTAGTGTAGGGGTTAAGGATAGGGTACGCGTTAGGGTTAGGGTAGTTATTAAACCTATCCCACTCTCTAGATACCCCTTAGCACGTAAAGGAATATTATTTGGGGGTCCAGCCATGGAGAAGAGTTTAGACACTAGGATAAGATAAGGAACACACCCATTATAAAGAAATCACATTAGGATTCTCTTTTTAAGCTGTTCCTTAAAACACTAGTGTTTAGGAAATCTATTGGAGGCAGAAGCAGTCAAGGGTAGCCTAGGGTTAGGGTTAGGCTTAGGGTACGGCTTAGGGTACGGGTTCGGGGAGGGTTTCGGGTACGGCGTAGGGTATGGGTTAGGGTTAGGGTTAGGGTTAGTGTTAGGGTTAGGGCTCGGTTTAGGGTACGGGTTAGGATTAGGGTACATGTTAGGGTTAGGGTAGGGGTTAGGGTTAGGGTACGCGTTAGGGTTAGGGTAGTTATTAAACCTATCCCACTCTCTAGATACACCTTAGCACGTAAAGGAATATTATTTGGGGGTCCAGCCATCGAGAAGAGTTTAGACACTAGGATAAGATAAGGAACACACCCATTATAAAGAAATCACATTAGGATTCTCTTTTTAAGCTGTTCCTTAAAACACTAGTGCTTAGGAAATCTATTGGAGGCAGAAGCAGTCAAGGGTAGCCTAGGGTTAGGCTTAGGCTTAGGGTACGGCTTAGGGTATGGCTTAGGGTACGGGTTCGGGGAGGACTTCGGGTAAGGCGTAGGTTATGGGTTACGGTTAGTGTTAGGGTTAGTGTTAGTGTTAGGGCTCGTTTTAGGGTATTGGTTAGGATTAGGGTACGTGTTAGTGTTAGGGTAGGGGTTAGGGTTAGGGTACGCGTTAGTGTTCGGGTAGTTATTAAACCTATCCCACTCTCTAGATACCCCTTAGCACGTAAAGGAATATTATTTGGAGGTCCAGCCATGGAGAAGAGTTTAGACACTAGGATAAGATAAGGAACACACCCATTATAAAGAAATCACATTAGGATTCTCTTTTTAAGCTGTTCCTTAAAACACTAGTGCTTAGGAAATCTACTGGAGGCAGAAGCAGTCAAGGGTAGCCTAGGGTTAGGGTTAGGCTTGGGGTTAGGCTTAGGGGACGGCTTAGGGTACGGGTTCCGGGAGGGGTTCGGGTACGGCGTAGGGTATGGGTTAGGGTTAGGGTTAGGGTTAGTGTTAGGGTTAGGGCTCCGTTTAGGGTACGGGTTAGGATTCGGTTACGTGTTAGGGTTAGGGTAGGGGTTAGGGTTAGGGTACGCATTAGGGTTAGTGTAGTTATTAAACCTATCCCACTCTCTAGATACCCCTTAGCACGTAAAGGAATATTATTTGGGGGTCCAGCCATGGAGAAGAGTTTAGACACTAGGATAAGTTAAGGAACACACCCATTATAAAGAAATCACATTAGGATTCTCTTTTTAAGCTGTTCCTTAAAACACTAGTGCTTAGGAAATCTATTGGAGGCAGAAGCAGTCAAGGGTAGCCTAAAGTTAGGGTTAGGCTTAGGGTACGGCTTAGGGTACGGCTTAGGGTACGGGTTCGGGAAGGGCTTCGGGTACGGCGTAGGGTATGGGTTAGGGTTAGGGTTAGGGTTAGTGTTAGCGTTAGGGCTCGGTTTAGGGTATTGTTTAGGATTACGGTACGTGTTAGGGTTAGGGTAGGGGTTAGGGTTAGGGTACGCGTTAGTGTTAGGGTAGTTATTAAACCTATCCCCCTCTCTAGATACCCCTTAGCACGTAAAGGAATATTATTTGGAGGTCCAGCCATGGAGAAGAGTTTAGACACTAGGATAAGATAAGGAACACACCCATTATAAAGAAATCACATTAGGATTCTCTTTTTAAGCTGTTCCTTAAAACACTAGTGCTTAGGAAATCTATTGGAGGCAGAAGCAGTCAAGGGTAGCCTAGGGTTAGGGTTAGGCTTGGGGTGAGGCTCAGAGTACAGCTTAGGGTACGGGTTCGGGGAGGGCTTCGGGTACGGCGTAGGGTATGGGTTAGGGTTAGGGTTAGGGTTAGTGTTAGGGTTAGGGCTCGGTTTAGGGTACGGGTTAGGATTAGGGTACATGTTAGGGTTAGGGTAGGGGTTAGGTTTAGGGTACGCGTTAGGGTTAGGGTAGTTATTAAACCTATTCCACTCTCTAGATACACCTTAGCACGTAAAGGAATATTATTTGGGGGTCCAGCCATGGAGAAGAGTTTAGACACTAGGATAAGATAAGGAACACACCCATTATAAAGAAATCACATTAGGATTCTCTTTTTAAGCTGTTCCTTAAAACACTAGTGCTTAGGAAATCTATTGGAGGCAGAAGCAGTCAAGGGTAGCCTAGGGTTAGGGTTAGGATTAGGGTACGGCTTAGGGTACGGCTTAGGGTACGGATTTGGGGAGGGCTTCGGGTACGGCGTAGGGTATGGGTTAGGGTTAGGGTTAGGGTTAGTGTTAGTGTTAGGGCTCGTTTTAGGGTATTGGTTAGGATTAGGGTACGTGTTAGTGTTAGGGTAGGGGTTAGGGTTAGGGTACGCGTTAGTGTTAGGGTAGTTATTAAACCTATCCCACTCTCTAGATACCCCTTAGCACGTAAAGGAATATTATTTGGAGGTCCAGCCATGGAGAAGAGTTTAGACACTAGGATAAGATAAGGAACACACCCATTATAAAGAAATCACATTAGGATTCTCTTTTTAAGCTGTTCCTTAAAACAGTAGTGCTTAGGAAATCTATTGGAGGCAGAAGCAGTCAAGGGTAGCCTAGGGTTAGGGTTAGGCTTAGGGTTAGGCTTAGGGTACGGCTTAGGGTACGGGTTCGGTGAGGGCTTCGGGTACGGCGTAGGGTATGGGTTAGGGTTAGGGTTAGGGTTAGTGTTAGGGTTAGGGCTCGGTTTAGGGTACGGGTTACGATTAGGGTACGTGTTAGGGTTAGGGTAGGGGTTAGGGTTAGGGTACGCGTTAGTGTTAGGGTAGTTATTAAACCTAACCCACTCTCTAGATACCCCTTAGCACGTAAAGGAATATTATTTGGAGGTTCAGCCATGGAGAAGAGTTTAGACACTAGCATAAGATAAGGAACACACCCATTATAAAGAAATCACATTAGGATTCTCTTTTTAAGCTGTTCCTTAAAATACTAGTGCTTAGAAAATCTATTGGAGACAGAAGCAGTCAAGGGTAGCCTAGGGTTAGGGTTAGGCTTAGGGTACGGCTTAGGGTACGGCTTAGGGTACCGGTTCGGGGAGGGCTTCGGGTACGGCGTAGGGTATGGGTTAGGGTTACGGTTAGGGTTAGTGTTAGGGTTAGGGCTCGGTTTAGGGTATTGGTTAGGATTAGGGTACGTGTTAGGGTTAGGGTAGGGGTTAGGGTTAGGGTACGCGTTAGTGTTAGGGTAGTTATTAAACCTATCCCAGTCTCTAGATACCCCTTAGCACGTAAAGGAATATTATTTGGAGGTCCAGCCATGGAGAAGAGTTTAGACACTAGGATAAGATAAGGAACACACCCATTGTAAAGAAATCACATTAGGATTCTCTTTTTAAGCTGTTCCTTAAAACACTAGTGCTTAGGAAATCTATTGGAGGCAGAAGCAGTCAAGGGTAGCCTAGGGTTAGGGTTAGGCTTAGGGTACGGCTTAGGGTACGGCTTAGGGTACGGGTTCGGGGAGGGCTTCTGGTACGGCGTAGGGTATGGGTTAGGGTTAGGGTTAGGGTTAGTGTTAGGGTTAGGGCTCCGTTTAGGGTACGGGTTAGGATTCGGTTACGTGTTAGGGTTAGGGTAGGGGTTAGGGTTAGGGTACGCATTAGGGTTAGTGTAGTTATTAAACCTATCCCACTCTCTAGATACCCCTTAGCACGTAAAGGAATATTATTTGGGGGTCCAGCCATGGAGAAGAGTTTAGACACTAGGATAAGTTAAGGAACACACCCATTATAAAGAAATCACATTAGGATTCTCTTTTTAAGCTGTTCCTTAAAACACTAGTGCTTAGGAAATCTATTGGAGGCAGAAGCAGTCAAGGGTAGCCTAAAGTTAGGGTTAGGCTTAGGGTACGGCTTAGGGTACGGCTTAGGGTACGGGTTCGGGAAGGGCTTCGGGTACGGCGTAGGGTATGGGTTAGGGTTAGGGTTAGGGTTAGTGTTAGCGTTAGGGCTCGGTTTAGGGTATTGTTTAGGATTACGGTACGTGTTAGGGTTAGGGTAGGGGTTAGGGTTAGGGTACGCGTTAGTGTTAGGGTAGTTATTAAACCTATCCCCCTCTCTAGATACCCCTTAGCACGTAAAGGAATATTATTTGGAGGTCCAGCCATGGAGAAGAGTTTAGACACTAGGATAAGATAAGGAACACACCCATTATAAAGAAATCACATTAGGATTCTCTTTTTAAGCTGTTCCTTAAAACACTAGTGCTTAGGAAATCTATTGGAGGCAGAAGCAGTCAAGGGTAGCCTAGGGTTAGGGTTAGGCTTGGGGTGAGGCTTAGAGTACGGCTTAGGGTACGGGTTCGGGGAGGGCTTCGGGTACGGCGTAGGGTATGGGTTAGGGTTAGGGTTAGGGTTAGTGTTAGGGTTAGGGCTCGGTTTAGGGTACGGGTTAGGATTAGGGTACATGTTAGGGTTAGGGTAGGGGTTAGGTTTAGGGTACGCGTTAGGGTTAGGGTAGTTATTAAACCTATTCCACTCTCTAGATACACCTTAGCACGTAAAGGAATATTATTTGGGGGTCCAGCCATGGAGAAGAGTTTAGACACTAGGATAAGATAAGGAACACACGCATTATAAAGAAATCACATTAGGATTCTCTTTTTAAGCTGTTCCTTAAAACACTAGTGCTTAGGAAATCTATTGGAGGCAGAAGCAGTCAAGGGTAGCCTAGGGTTAGGGTTAGGATTAGGGTACGGCTTAGGGTACGGCTTAGGGTACGGATTTGGGGAGGGCTTCGGGTACGGCGTAGGGTATGGGTTAGGGTTAGGGTTAGGGTTAGTGTTAGTGTTAGGGCTCGTTTTAGGGTATTGGTTAGGATTAGGGTACGTGTTAGTGTTAGGGTAGGGGTTAGGGTTAGGGTACGCGTTAGTGTTAGGGTAGTTATTAAACCTATCCCACTCTCTAGATACCCCTTAGCACGTAAAGGAATATTATTTGGAGGTCCAGCCATGGAGAAGAGTTTAGACACTAGGATAAGATAAGGAACACACCCATTATAAAGAAATCACATTAGGATTCTCTTTTTAAGCTGTTCCTTAAAACACTAGTGCTTAGGAAATCTATTGGAGGCAGAAGCAGTCAAGGGTAGCCTAGGGTTAGGGTTAGGCTTAGGGTTAGGCTTAGGGTACGGCTTAGGGTACGGGTTCGGTGAGGGCTTCGGGTACGGCGTAGGGTATGGGTTAGGGTTAGGGTTAGGGTTAGTGTTAGGGTTAGGGCTCGGTTTAGGGTACGGGTTAGGATTAGGGTACGTGTTAGGGTTAGGGTAGAGGTTAGGGTTAGGGTACGCGTTAGTGTTAGGGTAGTTATTAAACCTAACCCACTCTCTAGATACCCCTTAGCACGTAAAGGAATATTATTTGGAGGTTCAGCCATGGAGAAGAGTTTAGACACTAGCATAAGATAAGGAACACACCCATTATAAAGAAATCACATTAGGATTCTCTTTTTAAGCTGTTCCTTAAAATACTAGTGCTTAGAAAATCTATTGGAGACAGAAGCAGTCAAGGGTAGCCTAGGGTTAGGGTTAGGCTTAGGGTATGGCTTAGGGTACGGCTTAGGGTACCGGTTCGGGGAGGGCTTCGGGTACGGCGTAGGGTATGGGTTAGGGTTACGGTTAGGGTTAGTGTTATGGTTAGGGCTCGGTTTAGGGTATTGGTTAGGATTAGGTTACGTGTTAGGGTTAGGGTAGGGGTTAGGGTTAGGGTACGCGTTAGTGTTAGGGTAGTTATTAAACCTATCCCAGTCTCTAGATACCCCTTAGCACGTAAAGGAATATTATTTGGAGGTCCAGCCATGGAGAAGAGTTTAGACACTAGGATAAGATAAGGAACACACCCATTGTAAAGAAATCACATTAGGATTCTCTTTTTAAGCTGTTCCTTAAAACACTAGTGCTTAGGAAATCTATTGGAGGCAGAAGCAGTCAAGGGTAACCTAGGGTTAGGGTTAGGCTTAGGGTACGGCTTAGGGTACGGCTTAGGGTACGGGTTCGGGGATGGCTTCGGGTACGGCGTAGGGTATGGGTTAGGGTTAGGGTTAGGGTTAGTGTTAGGGTTAGGGCTCGGTTTAGGGTATTGGTTAGGATTAGGGTAGGTGTTAGGGTCAGGGTAGGGGTTAGGGTTAGGGTACGCGTTAGTGTTAGGGTAGTTATTAAAGCTATCCCACTCTCTAGATACCCCTTAGCACTTAAAGGAATATTATTTGGAGGTCCAGCCATGGAGAAGAATTTAGACACTAGGATAAGATAAGGAACACACCCATTATAAAGAAATCACATTAGGATTCTCTTTTTAAGCTGTTCCTTAAAACACTACTGCTTAGGAAATCTATTGGAGGCAGAAGCATTCAAGGGTAGCCTACGTTTAGGGTTAGGCTTAGGGTACGGCTTAGGGTACGTGTTCGGGGAGGGCTTCTGGTACGGCGTAGGGTATGGGTTAGGGTTAGGGTTAGGGTTAGTGTTAGGGTTAGGGCTCGGTTTAGGGTATGGGTTAGGATTAGGGTACGTGTTAGCGATAGGGTAGGGGTTAGGGTTAGGGTACGCATTAGTGTTAGGGTAGTTATTAAACCTAACCCACTCTCTAGATACCCCTTAGCACGTAAAGGAATATTATTTGGAGGTCCAGCCATGGAGAAGAGTTTACACACTAGGATAAGATAATGAACACACCCATTATAAAGAAATCACATTAGGATTCTCATTTTAAGCTGTTCCTTAAAACACTAGTGCTTAGGAAATCTATTGGAGGCAGAAGCAGTCAAGGGTAGCCTAGGGTTAGGGTTAGGCTTAGGGTACGGCTTAGGGTAAGGGTTCGGGGAGGGCTTCGGGTACGGCGTAGGGTATGGGTTAGGGTTAGGGTTAGGGTTAGTGTTAGGGTTAGGGCTCGGTTTAGGGTATTGTTTAGGATTAGGGTACGAGTTAGTGTTAGGGTAGGGGTTAGGGTTAGGGTACGCGTTAGTGTTAGGGTAGTTATTAAACCTATCCCACTCTCTAGATACCCCTCAGCACGTAAAGGAATATTATTTGGAGGTCCAGCCATGGAGAAGAGTTTAGACACTAGGATAAGATAAGGAACACACACATTATAAAGAAATGACATTAGGATTCTCTTTTTAAGTTGTTCCTTAAAACACTAGTGCTTAGGAAATCTATTGGAGGCAGAAGCAGTCAAGGGTAGCCTAGGGTTAGGGTTAGGCTTAGGGTTAGGCTTAGGGTACGGCTTAGGGTACGGGTTCGGTGAGGGATTCGGGTACGGCGTAGGGTATGGCTTAGGGTTAGGGTTAGGGTTAGTGTTAGGGTTAGGGTTCGGTTTAGGGTACGGGTTAGGATTAGGGTACGTGTTAGGGTTAGGGTAGGGGTTAGGGTTAGGGTACGCGTTAGGGTTAGGGTAGTTAGTAAACCTATCCCACTCTCTAGATACACCTTAGCACGTAAAGGAATATTATTTCGGGGTCCAGCCATGGAGAAGAGTTTAGACACTAGCATAAGATAAGGAACACACCCATTATAAAGAAATCACATTAGGATTCTCTTTTTAAGCTGTTCCTTAAAACACTAGTGCTTAGGAAATCTATTGGAGGCAGAAGCAGTCAAGGGTAGCCTAGGGTTAGGGTTAGGCTTAGCGTACGGCTTAGGGTACGGCTTAGGGTACGGGTTCGGGGAGGGCTTCGGGTACGGCGTAGGGTATGGGTTAGGGTTAGGGTTAGGGTTAGTGTTAGGGTTAGGGCTCGGTTTAGGGTATTGGTTAGGATTAGGGTACGTGTTAGGGTTAGGGTAGGGGTTAGGGTTAGGGTACGCGTTAGTGTTAGGGTAGTTATTAAACCTATCCCACTCTCTAGATACCCCTTAGCACGTAAAGGAATATTATTTGGAGGTGCAGCCATGGAGAAGAGTTTAGACACTAGGATAAGATAAGGAACACACCCATTATAAAGAAATCACATTAGGATTCTCTTTTTAAGCTGTTCCTTAAAACACTAGTGCTTAGGAAATCTATTGGAGGCAGAAGCAGTCAAGGGTAGCCTAGGGTTAGGTTTAAGCTTAGGGTTAGGCTTAGGGTACGGCTTAGGGTACGGGTTCGGTGAGGGCTTCGGGTACGGCGTAGGGTATGGGTTAGGGTTAGGGTTAGGGTTAGTGTTAGGGTTAGGGCTCGGTTTAGGGTCGGGTTAGGATTAGGGTACGTGTTAGGGTTAGGGTAGGGGTTAGGGTTAGGGTACGCGTTAGGGTTAGGGTAGTTATTAAACCTATCCCACTCTCTAGATACACCTTAGCACGTCAAGGAATATTATTTGGCGGTTCAGCCATGGAGAAGAGTTTAGACACTAGGATAAGATAAGGAACACACCCATTATAAAGAAATCACATTAGGATTCTCTTTTTAAGCTGTTCCTTAAAACACTAGTGCTTAGGAAATCTATTGGAGGCAGAAGCAGTCAAGGGTAGCCTAGGGTTAGGGTTAGGCTTAGGGTACGGCTTAGGGTACGGCTTAGGGTACAGGTTCGGGGAGGGCTTCGGGTACGGCGTAGGGTATGGGTTAGGGTTAGGGATAGGGTTAGTGTTAGGGTTAGGGCTCGGTTTAGGGTACGGGTTAGGATTAGGGTACGTGTTAGCGATAGGGTAGGGTTTAGGGTTAGGGTAAGCGTTAGTGTTAGGGTAGTTATTAAACCTAACCCACTCTCTAGATACCCCTTAGCAAGTAAAGGAATATTATTTGGAGGTCCAGCCATGGAGAAGAGTTTAGACACTAGGATAAGATAAGGAACACACCCATTATAAAGAAATCACATTAGGATTCTCTTTTTCAGCTGTTCCTTAAAACACTAGTGCTTAGGAAATCTATTGGAGGCAGAAGCAGTCAAGGGTAGCCTAGGGTTAGGGTTAGGCTTAGGGTTAGGCTTAGGGTACGGCTTAGGGTACGGGTTCGTGGAGGGCTTCTGGTACGGCGTAGGGTATGGGTTAGGGATAGGGTTAGGGTTAGGGCTCGGTATAGGGTATTGGTTAGTATTAGGGTACGTGTTAGGGTTAGGGTAGGATTTAGGGTTAGGGTACGCGTTAGTGTTAGGGTAGTTATTAAACCTAACCCACTCTCTAGATACCCCTTAGCACGTAAAGGAATATTATTTGGAGGTCCATCCATGGAGAAGAGTTTAGACACTAGGACAAGATAAGGAACACACCCATTATAAAGAAATCACATTAGGATTCTCTTTTTAAGCTCTTCCTTAAAACACTACTGCTTAGGAAATCTATTGGAGGCAGAAGCAGTCAAGGGTAGCCTAGGGTTAGGGTTAGGCTTAGGGTACGGCTTAGGGTACGGCTTAGGGTACGGGTTTGGGGAGGGCTTCGGGTACGGCGTAGGGTATGGGTTAGGGTTAGGGTTAGGGTTAGTGTTAGGGTTAGGGCTCGGTTTAGGGTATTGGTTAGGATTAAGGTACGTGTTATGGTTAGGGTAGGGGTTAGGGTTAGTGTACGCATTAGTGTTAGGGTAGTTATTAAACCTATCCCATTCTCCAGATACCCCTTAGCACATAAAGGAATATTATTTGGAGGTCCAGCCATGGAGAAGAGTTTAGACACTAGGATAAGATAAGGAACACACCCATTATAAAGAAATCACATTAGGATTCTCTTTTTAAGCTGTTCCTTAAAACACTAGTGCTTAGGAAATCTATTGGAGGCAGAAGCATCCAAGGGTAGCCTAAGGTTAGGGTTAGGCTTAGGGTTAGGCTTAGGGTACGGCTTAGGGTACGGGTACGGGGAGGGCTTCTGGTACGGCGTAGGGTATGGGTTAGGGTTAGGGTTAGGGTTAGTGTTAGGGTTAGGGCTCGGTTTAGGGTATTGGTTAGGATTAGGGTACGTGTTAGCGATAGGGTAGGGGTTAGGGTTAGGGTACGCATTAGTGTTAGGGTAGTTATTAAACCTAACCCACTCTCTAGATACCCCTTAGCACGTACAGGAATATTATTTGGAGGTCCAGCTATGGAGAAGAGTTTACACACTAGGATAAGATAAGGAACACACCCATTATAAAGAAATCACATTAGGATTCTCTTTTTAAGCTGTTCCTTAAAACACTAGTGTTTAGGAAATCTATTGGAGGCAGAAGCAGTCAAGGGTAGCCTAGGGTTAGGGTTAGGCTTAGGGTACGGCTTAGGGTACGGCTTAAGGAACGGGTTCGGGGAGGGCTTCGGGTACGGCGTAGGGTATGGGTTAGGGTTAGGGTTAGGGTTAGTGTTAGGGTTAGGGCTCGGTTTAGGGTATTGTTTAGGATTAGGGTACGCGTTAGTGTTAGGGTAGGGGTTAGGGTTAGGGTACGCGTTAGTGTTAGGGTAGTTATTAAACCTATCCCACTCTCTAGATACCCCTCAGCACGTAAAGGAATATTATTTGGAGGTCCAGCCATGGAGAAGAGTTTAGACACTAGGATAAGATAAGGAACACACACATTATAAAGAAATGACATTAGGATTCTCTTTTTAAGTTGTTCCTTAAAACACTAGTGCTTAGGAAATCTATTGGAGGCAGAAGCAGTCAAGGGTAGCCTAGGGTTAGGGTTAGGCTTAGGGTTAGGCTTAGGGTACGGCTTAGGGTACGGGTTCGGTGAGGGATTCGGGTACGGCGTAGGGTATGGCTTAGGGTTAGGGTTAGGGTTAGTGTTAGGGTTAGGGTTCGGTTTAGGGTACGGGTTAGGATTAGGGTACGTGTTAGGGTTAGGGTAGGGGTTAGGGTTAGGGTACGCGTTAGGGTTAGGGTAGTTATTAAACCTATCCCACTCTCTAGATACACCTTAGCACGTCAAGGAATATTATTAGGCGGTCCAGCCATGGAGAAGAGTTTAGACACTAGGATAAGATAAGGAACACACCCATTATAAAGAAATCACATTAGGATTCTCTTTTTAAGCTGTTCCTTAAAACACTAGTGCTTAGGAAATCTATTGGAGGCAGAAGCAGTCAAGGGTAGCCTAGGGTTAGGGTTAGGCTTAGGGTACGGCTTAGGGTACGGCTTAGGGTACGGGTTAGGGGAGGGCTTCGGGTACGGCGTAGGGTATGGGTTAGGGTTAGGGTTAGGGTTAGTGTTAGGGTTAGGGCTCGGTTTAGGGTACGGGTTAGGATTAGGGTACGTGTTAGGGTTAGTGTAGGGGTTAAGGATAGGGTACGCGTTAGGGTTAGGGTAGTTATTAAACCTATCCCACTCTCTAGATACCCCTTAGCACGTAAAGGAATATTATTTGGGGGTCCAGCCATGGAGAAGAGTTTAGACACTAGGATAAGATAAGGAACACACCCATTATAAAGAAATCACATTAGGATTCTCTTTTTAAGCTGTTCCTTAAAACACTAGTGCTTAGGAAATCTATTGGAGGCAGAAGCAGTCAAGGGTAGCCTAGGGTTAGGGTTAGGCTTAGGGTACGGCTTAGGGTACGGCTTAGGGTACGGGTTCGGGGAGGGCTTCTGGTACGGCGTAGGGTATGGGTTAGGGTTAGGGTTAGGGTTAGTGTTAGGGTTAGGGCTCCGTTTAGGGTACGGGTTAGGATTCGGTTACGTGTTAGGGTTAGGGTAGGGGTTAGGGTTAGGGTACGCATTAGGGTTAGTGTAGTTATTAAACCTATCCCACTCTCTAGATACCCCTTAGCACGTAAAGGAATATTATTTGGGGGTCCAGCCATGGAGAAGAGTTTAGACACTAGGATAAGTTAAGGAACACACCCATTATAAAGAAATCACATTAGGATTCTCTTTTTAAGCTGTTCCTTAAAACACTAGTGCTTAGGAAATCTATTGGAGGCAGAAGCAGTCAAGGGTAGCCTAAAGTTAGGGTTAGGCTTAGGGTACGGCTTAGGGTACGGCTTAGGGTACGGGTTCGGGAAGGGCTTCGGGTACGGCGTAGGGTATGGGTTAGGGTTAGGGTTAGGGTTAGTGTTAGCGTTAGGGCTCGGTTTAGGGTATTGGTTAGGATTAGGGTACGTGTTAGTGTTAGGGTAGGGGTTAGGGTTAGGGTACGCGTTAGTGTTAGGGTAGTTATTAAACCTATCCCACTCTCTAGATACCCCTTAGCACGTAAAGGAATATTATTTGGAGGTCCAGCCATGGAGAAGAGTTTAGACACTAGGATAAGATAAGGAACACACCCATTATAAAGAAATCACATTAGGATTCTCTTTTTAAGCTGTTCCTTAAAACAGTAGTGCTTAGGAAATCTATTGGAGGCAGAAGCAGTCAAGGGTAGCCTAGGGTTAGGGTTAGGCTTAGGGTTAGGCTTAGGGTACGGCTTAGGGTACGGGTTCGGTGAGGGCTTCGGGTACGGCGTAGGGTATGGGTTAGGGTTAGGGTTAGGGTTAGTGTTAGGGTTAGGGCTCGGTTTAGGGTACGGGTTAGGATTAGGGTACGTGTTAGGGTTAGGGTAGGGGTTAGGGTTAGGGTACGCGTTAGTGTTAGGGTAGTTATTAAACCTAACCCACTCTCTAGATACCCCTTAGCACGTAAAGGAATATTATTTGGAGGTTCAGCCATGGAGAAGTGTTTAGACACTAGCATAAGATAAGGAACACACCCATTATAAAGAAATCACATTAGGATTCTCTTTTTAAGCTGTTCCTTAAAATACTAGTGCTTAGAAAATCTATTGGAGACAGAAGCAGTCAAGGGTAGCCTAGGGTTAGGGTTAGGCTTAGGGTACGGCTTAGGGTACGGCTTAGGGTACCGGTTCGGGGAGGGCTTCGGGTACGGCGTAGGGTATGGGTTAGGGTTACGGTTAGGGTTAGTGTTAGGGTTAGGGCTCGGTTTAGGGTATTGGTTAGGATTAGGGTACGTGTTAGGGTTAGGGTAGGGGTTAGGGTTAGGGTACGCGTTAGTGTTAGGGTAGTTATTAAACCTATCCCAGTCTCTAGATACCCCTTAGCACGTAAAGGAATATTATTTGGAGGTCCAGCCATGGAGAAGAGTTTAGACACTAGGATAAGATAAGGAACACACCCATTGTAAAGAAATCACATTAGGATTCTCTTTTTAAGCTGTTCCTTAAAACACTAGTGCTTAGGAAATCTATTGGAGGCAGAAGCAGTCAAGGGTAGCCTAGGGTTAGGGTTAGGCTTAGGGTACGGCTTAGGGTACGGCTTAGGGTACGGGTTCGGGGAGGGCTTCTGGTACGGCGTAGGGTATGGGTTAGGGTTAGGGTTAGGGTTAGTGTTAGGGTTAGGGCTCCGTTTAGGGTACGGGTTAGGATTCGGTTACGTGTTAGGGTTAGGGTAGGGGTTAGGGTTAGGGTACGCATTAGGGTTAGTGTAGTTATTAAACCTATCCCACTCTCTAGATACCCCTTAGCACGTAAAGGAATATTATTTGGGGGTCCAGCCATGGAGAAGAGTTTAGACACTAGGATAAGTTAAGGAACACACCCATTATAAAGAAATCACATTAGGATTCTCTTTTTAAGCTGTTCCTTAAAACACTAGTGCTTAGGAAATCTATTGGAGGCAGAAGCAGTCAAGGGTAGCCTAAAGTTAGGGTTAGGCTTAGGGTACGGCTTAGGGTACGGGTTCGGGAAGGGCTTCGGGTACGGCGTAGGGTATGGGTTAGGGTTAGGGTTAGGGTTAGTGTTAGCGTTAGGGCTCGGTTTAGGGTATTGGTTAGGATTAGGGTACGTGTTAGGGTTAGGGTAGGGGTTAGGGTTAGGGTACGCGTTAGTGTTAGGGTAGTTATTAAACCTATCCCAGTCTCTAGATACCCCTTAGCACGTAAAGGAATATTATTTGGAGGTCCAGCCATGGAGAAGAGTTTAGACACTAGGATAAGATAAGGAACACACCCATTGTAAAGAAATCACATTAGGATTCTCTTTTTAAGCTGTTCCTTAAAACACTAGTGCTTAGGAAATCTATTGGAGGCAGAAGCAGTCAAGGGTAGCCTAGGGTTAGGGTTCGGCTTAGGGTACGGCTTAGGGTACGGCTTAGGGTACGGGTTCGGGGAGGGCTTCGGGTACGGCGTAGGGTATGGGTTAGGGTTAGGGTTAGGGTTAGTGTTAGGGTTAGGGCTCGGTTTAGGGTATTGTTTAGGATTAGGGTACGAGTTAGTGTTAGGGTAGGGGTTAGGGTTAGGGTACGCGTTAGTGTTAGGGTAGTTATTAAACCTATCCCACTCTCTAGATACCCCTTAGCACGTAAAGGAATATTATTTGGAGGTCCAGCCATGGAGAAGAGTTTAGACACTAGGATAAGATAAGGAACACACCCATTATAAAGAAATCACATTAGGATTCTCTTTTTAAGCTGTTCCTTAAAACACTAGTGCTTAGGAAATCTATTGGAGGCAGAAGCAGTCAAGGGTAGCCTAGGGTTAGGGTTAGGCTTAGGGTACGGCTTAGGGTACGGCTTAGGGTACGGGTTCGTGGAGGGCTTCTGGTACGGCGTAGGGTATGGGTTAGGGTTAGGGTTAGGGTTAGTGTTAGGGTTAGGGCTCGGTATAGGGTATTGGTTAGGATTAGGGTACGTGTTAGGGTTAGGGTAGGGTTTAGGGTTAGGGTACACGTTAGTGTTAGGGTAGTTATTAAACCTAACCCACTCTCTAGATACCCCTTAGCACGTAAAGGAATATTATTTGGAGGTCCAGCCGTGGAGAAGAGTTTAGACACTAGGACAAGATAAGGAACACACCCATTATAAAGAAATCACATTAGGATTCTCTTTTTAAGCTGTTCCTTAAAACACTAGTGCTTAGAAAATCTATTGGAGGCAGAAGCAGTCAAGGGTAGCCTAGGGTTAGGGTTAGGCTTAGGGTACGGCTTAGGGTACGGCTTAGGGTACCGGTTCGGGGAGGGCTTCGGGTACGGCGTAGGGTATGGGTTAGGGTTAGGGTTAGGGTTAGTGTTAGGGTTAGGGCTCGGTTTAGGGTATTGGTTAGGATTAGGGTACGTGTTAGGGTTAGGGTAGGGGTTAGGGTTAGGGTACGCATTAGTGTTAGGGTAGTTATTAAACCTATCCCATTCTCCAGATACCCCTTAGCACATAAAGGAATATTATTTGGAGGTCCAGCCATGGAGAAGAGTTTAGAAACTAGGATAAGATAAGGAACACACCCATTATAAAGAAATCACATTAGGATTCTCTTTTTAAGCTGTTCCTTAAAACACTAGTGCTTAGGAAATCTATTGGAGGCAGAAGCATCCAAGAGTAGCCTAAGGTTAGGGTTAGGCTTAGGGTTAGGCTTAGGGTACGGCTTAGGGTACGGGTACGGGGAGGGCTTCTGGTACGGCGTAGGGTATGGGTTAGGGTTAGGGTTAGGGTTAGTGTTAGGATTAGGGCTCGGTTTAGGGTATTGGTTAGGATTAGGGTACGTGTTAGCGATAGGGTAGGGGTTAGGGTTAGGGTACGCATTAGTGTTAGGGTAGTTATTAAACCTAACCCACTCTCTAGATACCCCTTAGCACGTACAGGAATATTATTTGGAGGTCCAGCTATGGAGAAGAGTTTACACACTAGGATAAGATAAGGAACACACCCATTATAAAGAAATCACATTAGGATTCTCTTTTTAAGCTGTTCCTTAAAACACTAGTGTTTAGGAAATCTATTGGAGGCAGAAGCAGTCAAGGGTAGCCTAGGGTTAGGGTTAGGCTTAGGGTACGGCTTAGGGTACGGCTTACGGAACGGGTTCGGGGAGGGCTTCGGGTACGGCGTAGGGTATGGGTTAGGGTTAGGGTTAGGGTTAGTGTTAGGGTTAGGGCTCGGTTTAGGGTATTGTTTAGGATTAGGGTACGAGTTAGTGTTAGGGTAGGGGTTAGGGTTAGGGTACGCGTTAGTGTTAGGGTAGTTATTAAACCTATCCCACTCTCTAGATACCCCTTAGCACGTAAAGGAATATTATTTGGAGGTCCAGCCATGGAGAAGAGTTTAGACACTAGGATAAGATAAGGAACACACCCATTATAAAGAAATCACATTAGGATTCTCTTTTTAAGTTGTTCCTTAAAACACTAGTGCTTAGGAAATCTATTGGAGGCAGAAGCAGTCAAGGGTAGCCTAGGGTTAGGGTTAGGCTTAGGGTTAGGCTTAGGGTACGGCTTAGGGTACGGGTTCGGTGAGGGATTCGGGTACGGCGTAGGGTATGGCTTAGGGTTAGGGTTAGGGTTAGTGTTAGGGTTAGGGTTCGGTTTAGGGTACGGGTTAGGATTAGGGTACGTGTTAGGGTTAGGGTAGGGGTTAGGGTTAGGGTACGCGTTAGGGTTAGGGTAGTTATTAAACCTATCCCACTCTCTAGATACACCTTAGCACGTCAAGGAATATTATTAGGCGGTCCAGCCATGGAGAAGAGTTTAGACACTAGGATAAGATAAGGAACACACCCATTATAAAGAAATCACATTAGGATTCTCTTTTTAAGCTGTTCCTTAAAACACTAGTGCTTAGGAAATCTATTGGAGGCAGAAGCAGTCAAGGGTAGCCTAGGGTTAGGGTTAGGCTTAGGGTACGGCTTAGGGTACGGCTTAGGGTAAGGGTTCGGGGAGGGCTTCGGGTACGGCGTAGGGTATGGGTTAGGGTTAGGGTTAGGGTTAGTGTTAGGGTTAGGGCTCGGTTTAGGGTACGGGTTAGGATTAGGGTACGTGTTAGGGTTAGGGTAGGGGTTAAGGTTAGGGTACGCGTTAGGGTTAGGGTAGTTATTAAACCTATCCCACTCTCTAGATACCCCTTAGCACGTAAAGGAATATTATTTGGGGGTCCAGCCATGGAGAAGAGTTTAGACACTAGGATAAGATAAGGAACACACCCATTATAAAGAAATCACATTAGGATTCTCTTTTTAAGCTGTTCCTTAAAACACTAGTGCTTAGGAAATCTATTGGAGGCAGAAGCAGTCAAGGGTAGCCTAGGGTTAGGGTTAGGCTTAGGGTACGGCTTAGGGTACGGCTTAGGGTACGGGTTCGGGGAGGGTTTCGGGTACGGCGTAGGGTATGGGTTAGGGTTAGGGTTAGGGTTAGTGTTAGGGTTAGGGCTCGGTTTAGGGTACGGGTTAGGATTAGGGTACATGTTAGGGTTAGGGTAGGGGTTAGGGTTAGGGTACGCGTTAGGGTTAGGGTAGTTATTAAACCTATCCCACTCTCTAGATACACCTTAGCACGTAAAGGAATATTATTTGGGGGTCCAGCCATCGAGAAGAGTTTAGACACTAGGATAAGATAAGGAACACACCCATTATAAAGAAATCACATTAGGATTCTCTTTTTAAGCTGTTCCTTAAAACACTAGTGCTTAGGAAATCTATTGGAGGCAGAAGCAGTCAAGGGTAGCCTAGGGATAGGCTTAGGCTTAGGGTAGGCTTAGGGTACGGCTTAGGGTACGGGTTCGGGGAGGACTTCGGGTACGGCGTAGGTTATGGGTTACGGTTAGGGTTAGGGTTAGTGTTAGTGTTAGGGCTCGTTTTAGGGTATTGGTTAGGATTAGGGTACGTGTTAGTGTTAGGGTAGGGGTTAGGGTTAGGGTACGCGTTAGTGTTCGGGTAGTTATTAAACCTATCCCCCTCTCTAGATACCCCTTAGCACGTAAAGGAATATTATTTGGAGGTCCAGCCATGGAGAAGAATTTAGACACTAGGATAAGATAAGGAACACACCCATTATAAAGAAATCACATTAGGATTCTCTTTTTAAGCTGTTCCTTAAAACACTAGTGCTTAGGAAATCTATTGGAGGCAGAAGCAGTCAAGGGTAGCCTAGGGTTAGGGTTAGGCTTGGGGTTAGGCTTAGGGGACGGCTTAGGGTACGGGTTCCGGGAGGGGTTCGGGTACGGCGTAGGGTATGGGTTAGGGTTAGGGTTAGGGTTAGTGTTAGGGTTAGGGCTCCGTTTAGGGTACGGGTTAGGATTCGGTTACGTGTTAGGGTTAGGGTAGGGGTTAGGGTTAGGGTACGCATTAGGGTTAGTGTAGTTATTAAACCTATCCCACTCTCTAGATACCCCTTAGCACGTAAAGGAATATTATTTGGGGGTCCAGCCATGGAGAAGAGTTTAGACACTAGGATAAGTTAAGGAACACACCCATTATAAAGAAATCACATTAGGATTCTCTTTTTAAGCTGTTCCTTAAAACACTAGTGCTTAGGAAATCTATTGGAGGCAGAAGCAGTCAAGGGTAGCCTAAAGTTAGGGTTAGGCTTAGGGTACGGCTTAGGGTACGGCTTAGGGTACGGGTTCGGGAAGGGCTTCGGGTACGGCGTAGGGTATGGGTTAGGGTTAGGATTAGGGTTAGTGTTAGCGTTAGGGCTCGGTTTAGGGTATTGTTTAGGATTACGGTACGTGTTAGGGTTAGGGTAGGGGTTAGAGTTAGGGTACGCGTTAGTGTTAGGGTAGTTATTAAACCTATCCCCCTCTCTAGATACCCCTTAGCACGTAAAGGAATATTATTTGGAGGTCCAGCCATGGAGAAGAGTTTAGACACTAGGATAAGATAAGGAACACACCCATTATAAAGAAATCACATTAGGATTCTCTTTTTAAGCTGTTCCTTAAAACACTAGTGCTTAGGAAATCTATTGGAGGCAGAAGCAGTCAAGGGTAGCCTAGGGTTAGGGTTAGGCTTGGGGTGAGGCTTAGAGTACGGCTTAGGGTACGGGTTCGGGGAGGGCTTCGGGTACGGCGTAGGGTATGGGTTAGGGTTAGGGTTAGGGTTAGTGTTAGGGTTAGGGCTCGGTTTAGGGTACGGGTTAGGATTAGGGTACATGTTAGGGTTAGGGTAGGGGTTAGGTTTAGGGTACGCGTTAGGGTTAGGGTAGTTATTAAACCTATTCCACTCTCTAGATACACCTTAGCACGTAAAGGAATATTATTTGGGGGTCCAGCCATGGAGAAGAGTTTAGACACTAGGATAAGATAAGGAACACACCCATTATAAAGAAATCACATTAGGATTCTCTTTTTAAGCTGTTCCTTAAAACACTAGTGCTTAGGAAATCTATTGGAGGCAGAAGCAGTCAAGGGTAGCCTAGGGTTAGGGTTAGGATTAGGGTACGGCTTAGGGTACGGCTTAGGGTACGGATTTGGGGAGGGCTTCGGGTACGGCGTAGGGTATGGGTTAGGGTTAGGGTTAGGGTTAGTGTTAGAGTTAGGGCTCGTTTTAGGGTATTGGTTAGGATTAGGGTACGTGTTAGTGTTAGGGTAGGGGTTAGGGTTAGGGTACGCGTTAGTGTTAGGGTAGTTATTAAACCTATCCCACTCTCTAGATACCCCTTAGCACGTAAAGGAATATTATTTGGAGGTCCAGCCATGGAGAAGAGTTTAGACACTAGGATAAGATAAGGAACACACCCATTATAAAGAAATCACATTAGGATTCTCTTTTTAAGCTGTTCCTTAAAACACTAGTGCTTAGGAAATCTATTGGAGGCAGAAGCAGTCAAGGGTAGCCTAGGGTTAGGGTTAGGCTTAGGGTTAGGCTTAGGGTACGGCTTAGGGTACGGGTTCGGTGAGGGCTTCGGGTACGGCGTAGGGTATGGGTTAGGGTTAGGGTTAGGGTTAGTGTTAGGGTTAGGGCTCGGTTTAGGGTACGGGTTAGGATTAGGGTACGTGTTAGGGTTAGGGTAGGGGTTAGGGTTAGGGTACGCGTTAGTGTTAGGGTAGTTATTAAACCTAACCCACTCTCTAGATACCCCTTAGCACGTAAAGGAATATTATTTGGAGGTTCAGCCATGGAGAAGAGTTTAGACACTAGCATAAGATAAGGAACACACCCATTATAAAGAAAAAACATTAGGATTCTCTTTTTAAGCTGTTCCTTAAAATACTAGTGCTTAGAAAATCTATTGGAGACAGAAGCAGTCAAGGGTAGCCTAGGGTTAGGGTTAGGCTTAGGGTACGGCTTAGGGTACGGCTTAGGGTACCGGTTCAGGGAGGGCTTCGGGTACGGCGTAGGGTATGGGTTAGGGTTACGGTTAGGGTTAGTGTTAGGGTTAGGGCTCGGTTTAGGGTATTGGTTAGGATTAGGGTACGTGTTAGGGTTAGGGTAGGGGTTAGGGTTAGGGTACGCGTTAGAGTTAGGGTAGTTATTAAACCTATCCCAGTCTCTAGATACACCTTAGCACGTAAAGGAATATTATTTGGAGGTCCAGCCATGGAGAAGAGTTTAGACACTAGGATAAGATAAGGAACACACCCATTGTAAAGAAATCACATTAGGATTCTCTTTTTAAGCTGTTCCTTAAAACACTAGTGCTTAGGAAATCTATTGGAGGCAGAAGCAGTCAAGGGTAGCCTAGGGTTAGGGTTAGGCTTAGGGTACGGCTTAGGGTACGGCTTAGGGTACGGGTTCGGGGAGGGCTTCTGGTACGGCGTAGGGTATGGGTTAGGGTTAGGGTTAGGGTTAGTGTTAGGGTTAGGGCTCGGTTTAGGGTATTGGTTAGGATTAGGGTACGTGTTAGCGATAGGGTAGGGGTTAGGGTTAGGGTACGCATTAGTGTTAGGGTAGTTATTAAACCTAACCCACTCTCTAGATACCCCTTAGCACGTAAAGGAATATTATTTGGAGGTCCAGCCATGGAGAAGAGTTTACACACTAGGATAAGATAATGAACACACCCATTATAAAGAAATCACATTAGGATTCTCATTTTAAGCTGTTCCTTAAAACACTAGTGCTTAGGAAATCTATTGGAGGCAGAAGCAGTCAAGGGTAGCCTAGGGTTAGGGTTAGGCTTAGGGTACGGCTTAGGGTACGGCTTAGGGTACGGGTTCGGGGAGGGCTTCGGGTACGGCGTAGGGTATGGGTTAGGGTTAGGGTTAGGGTTAGTGTTAGGGTTAGGGCTCGGTTTAGGGTATTGTTTAGGATTAGGGTACGAGTTAGTGTTAGGGTAGGGGTTAGGGTTAGGGTACGCGTTAGTGTTAGGGTAGTTATTAAACCTATCCCACTCTCTAGATACCCCTTAGCACGTAAAGGAATATTATTTGGAGGTCCAGCCATGGAGAAGAGTTTAGACACTAGGATAAGATAAGGAACACACCCATTATAAAGAAATCACATTAGGATTCTCTTTTTAAGCTGTTCCTTAAAACACTAGTGCTTAGGAAATCTATTGGAGGCAGAAGCAGTCAAGGGTAGCCTAGGGTTAGGGTTAGGCTTAGGGTACGGCTTAGGGTACGGGTTCGTGGAGGGCTTCTGGTACGGCGTAGGGTATGGGTTAGGGTTAGGGTTAGGGTTAGTGTTAGGGTTAGGGCTCGGTATAGGGTATTGGTTAGGATTAGGGTACGTGTTAGGGTTAGGGTAGGGTTTAGGGTTAGGGTACACGTTAGTGTTAGGGTAGTTATTAAACCTAACCCACTCTCTAGATACCCCTTAGCACGTAAAGGAATATTATTTGGAGGTCCAGCCGTGGAGAAGAGTTTAGACACTAGGACAAGATAAGGAACACACCCATTATAAAGAAATCACATTAGGATTCTCTTTTTAAGCTGTTCCTTAAAACACTAGTGCTTAGAAAATCTATTGGAGGCAGAAGCAGTCAAGGGTAGCCTAGGGTTAGGGTTAGGCTTAGGGTACGGCTTAGGGTACGGCTTAGGGTACCGGTTCGGGGAGGGCTTCGGGTACGGCGTAGGGTATGGGTTAGGGTTAGGGTTAGGGTTAGTGTTAGGGTTAGGGCTCGGTTTAGGGTATTGGTTAGGATTAGGGTACGTGTTAGGGTTAGGGTAGGGGTTAGGTTTAGGGTACGCGTTAGTGTTAGGGTAGTTATTAAACCTATCCCAGTCTCTAGATACCCCTTAGCACGTAAAGGAATATTATTTGGAGGTCCAGCCATGGAGAAGAGTTTAGACACTAGGATAAGATAAGGAACACACCCATTATAAAGAAATCACATTAGGATTCTCTTTTTAAGCTGTTCCTTAAAACACTAGTGCTTAGGAAATCTATTGGAGGCAGAAGCAGTCAAGGGTAGCCTAGGGTTAGGGTTAGGCTTAGGGTACGGCTTAGGGTACGGCTTAGGGTACGGGTTTGGGGAGGGCTTCGGGTACGGCGTAGGGTATGGGTTAGGGTTAGGGTTAGGGTTAGTGTTAGGGTTAGGGCTCGGTTTAGGGTATTGGTTAGGATTAATGTACGTGTTATGGTTAGGGTAGGGGTTAGGGTTAGGGTACGCATTAGTGTTAGGGTAGTTATTAAACCTATCCCATTCTCCAGATACCCCTTAGCACATAAAGGAATATTATTTGGAGGTCCAGCCATGGAGAAGAGTTTAGACACTAGGATAAGATAAGGAACACACCCATTATAAAGAAATCACATTAGGATTCTCTTTTTAAGCTGTTCCTTAAAACACTAGTGCTTAGGAAATCTATTGGAGGCAGAAGCATCCAAGGGTAGCCTAAGGTTAGGGTTAGGCTTAGGGTTAGGCTTAGGGTACGGCTTAGGGTACGGGTACGGGGAGGGCTTCTGGTACGGCGTAGGGTATGGGTTAGGGTTAGGGTTAGGGTTAGTGTTAGGGTTAGGGTTCGGTTTAGGGTATTGGTTAGGATTAGGGTACGTGTTAGCGATAGGGTAGGGGTTAGGGTTAGGGTACGCATTAGTGTTAGGGTAGTTATTAAACCTAACCCACTCTCTAGATACCCCTTAGCACGTACAGGAATATTATTTGGAGGTCCAGCTATGGAGAAGAGTTTACACACTAGGATAAGATAAGGAACACACCCATTATAAAGAAATCACATTAGGATTCTCTTTTTAAGCTGTTCCTTAAAACACTAGTGTTTAGGAAATCTATTGGAGGCAGAAGCAGTCAAGGGTAGCCTAGGGTTAGGGTTAGGCTTAGGGTACGGCTTAGGGTACGGCTTAGGGAACGGGTTCGGGGAGGGCTTCGGGTACGGCGTAGGGTATGGGTTAGGGTTAGGGTTAGGGTTAGTGTTAGGGTTAGGGCTCGGTTTAGGGTATTGTTTAGGATTAGGGTACGAGTTAGTATTAGGGTAGGGGTTAGGGTTAGGGTACGCGTTAGTGTTAGGGTAGTTATTAAACCTATCCGACTCTCTAGATACCCCTCAGCACGTAAAGGAATATTATTTGGAGGTCCAGCCATGGAGAAGAGTTTAGACACTAGGATAAGATAAGGAACACACACATTATAAAGAAATGACATTAGGATTCTCTTTTTAAGTTGTTCCTTAAAACACTAGTGCTTAGGAAATCTATTGGAGGCAGAAGCAGTCAAGGGTAGCCTAGGGTTAGGGTTAGGCTTAGGGTTAGGCTTAGGGTACGGCTTAGGGTACGGGTTCGGTGAGGGATTCGGGTACGGCGTAGGGTATGGCTTAGGGTTAGGGTTAGGGTTAGTGTTAGGGTTAGGGTTCGGTTTAGGGTACAAGTTAGGATTAGGGTACGTGTTAGGGTTAGGGTAGGGGTTAGGGTTAGGGTACGCGTTAGGGTTAGGGTAGTTATTAAACCTATCCCACTCTCTAGATACACCTTAGCACGTCAAGGAATATTATTAGCCGGTCCAGCCATGGAGAAGAGTTTAGACACTAGGATAAGATAAGGAACACACCCATTATAAAGAAATCACATTAGGATTCTCTTTTTAAGCTGTTCCTTAAAACACTAGTGCTTAGGAAATCTATTGGAGGCAGAAGCAGTCAAGGGTAGCCTAGGGTTAGGGTTAGGGTTAGGGTACGGCTTAGGGTACGGCTTAGGGTACGGGTTCGGGGAGGGCTTCGGGTACGGCGTAGGGTATGGGTTAGGGTTAGGGTTAGGGTTAGTGTTAGGGTTAGGGCTCGGTTTAGGGTACGGGTTAGGATTAGGGTACGTGTTAGGGTTAGGGTAGGGGTTAAGGTTAGGGTACGCGTTAGGGTTAGGGTAGTTATTAAACCTATCCCACTCTCTAGATACCCCTTAGCACGTAAAGGAATATTATTTGGGGGTCCAGCCATGGAGAAGAGTTTAGACACTAGGATAAGATAAGGAACACACCCATTATAAAGAAATCACATTAGGATTCTCTTTTTAAGCTGTTCCTTAAAACACTAGTGCTTAGGAAATCTATTGGAGGCAGAAGCAGTCAAGGGTAGCCTAGGGTTAGGGTTAGGCTTAGGGTACGGCTTAGGGTACGGCTTAGGGTACGGGTTCGGGGAGGGTTTCGGGTACGGCGTAGGGTATGGGTTAGGGTTAGGGTTAGGGTTAGTGTTAGGGTTAGGGCTCGGTTTAGGGTACGGGTTAGGATTAGGGTACATGTTAGGGTTAGGGTAGGGGTTAGGGTTAGGGTACGCGTTAGGGTTAGGGTAGTTATTAAACCTATCCCACTCTCTAGATACACCTTAGCACGTAAAGGAATATTATTTGGGGGTCCAGCCATCGAGAAGAGTTTAGACACTAGGATAAGATAAGGAACACACCCATTATAAAGAAATCACATTAGGATTCTCTTTTTAAGCTGTTCCTTAAAACACTAGTGCTTAGGAAATCTATTGGAGGCAGAAGCAGTCAAGGGTAGCCTAGGGTTAGGCTTAGGCTTAGGGTACGGCTTAGGGTACGGCTTAGGTTACGGGTTCGGGGAGGATTTGGGGACGGCGTAGGTTATGGGTTACGGTTAGGGTTAGGGTTAGTGTTAGTGTTAGGGCTCGTTTTAGGGTATTGGTTAGGATTAGGGTACGTGTTAGTGTTAGGGTAGGTGTTAGGGTTAGGGTACGCGTTAGTGTTCGGGTAGTTATTAAACCTATCCCACTCTCTAGATACCCCTTAGCACGTAAAGGAATATTATTTGGAGGTCCAGCCATGGAGAAGAGTTTAGACACTAGGATAAGATAAGGAACACACCCATTATAAAGAAATCACATTAGGATTCTCTTTTTAAGCTGTTCCTTAAAACACTAGTGCTTAGGAAATCTATTGGAGGCAGAAGCAGTCAAGGGTAGCCTAGGGTTAGGGTTAGGCTTGGGGTTAGGCTTAGGGGACGGCTTAGGGTACGGGTTCCGGGAGGGGTTCGGGTACGGCGTAGGGTATGGGTTAGGGTTAGGGTTAGGGTTAGTGTTAGGGTTAGGGCTCCGTTTAGGGTACGGGTTAGGATTCGGTTACGTGTTAGGGTTAGGGTAGGGGTTAGGGTTAGGGTACGCATTAGGGTTAGTGTAGTTATTAAACCTATCCCACTCTCTAGATACCCCTTAGCACGTAAAGGAATATTATTTGGGGGTCCAGCCATGGAGAAGAGTTTAGACACTAGGATAAGTTAAGGAACACACCCATTATAAAGAAATCACATTAGGATTCTCTTTTTAAGCTGTTCCTTAAAACACTAGTGCTTAGGAAATCTATTGGAGGCAGAAGCAGTCAAGGGTAGCCTAAAGTTAGGGTTAGGCTTAGGGTACGGCTTAGGGTACGGCTTAGGGTACGGGTTCGGGAAGGGCTTCGGGTACGGCGTAGGGTATGGGTTAGGGTTAGGGTTAGGGTTAGTGTTAGCGTTAGGGCTCGGTTTAGGGTACGGGTTAGGATTAGGGTACGTGTTAGGGTTAGGGTAGGGGTTAGGGTTAGGGTACGCGTTAGGGTTAGGTTAGTTAGTAAACCTATCCCACTCTCTAGATACACCTTAGCACGTAAAGGAATATTATTTCGGGGTCCAGCCATGGAGAAGAGTTTAGACACTAGGATAAGATAAGGAACACACCCATTATAAAGAAATGACATTAGGATTCTCTTTTTAAGCTGTTCCTTAAAACACTAGTGCTTAGGAAATCTATTGGAGGCAGAAGCAGTCAAGGGTAGCCTAGGGTTAGGGTTAGGCTTAGGGTTAGGCTTAGGGTACGGCTTAGGGTACGGGTTCGTGGAGGGCTTCTGGTACGGCGTAGGGTATGGGTTAGGGTTAGGGTTAGGGTTAGTGTTAGGGTTAGGGCTCGGTATAGGGTATTGGTTAGGATTAGGGTACGTGTTAGGGTTAGGGTAGGATTTAGGGTTAGGGTACGCGTTAGTGTTAGGGTAGTTATTAAACCTAACCCACTCTCTAGATAACACTTAGCACGTAAAGGAATATTATTTGGAGGTCCATCCATGGAGAAGAGTTTAGACACTAGGACAAGATAAGGAACACACCCATTATAAAGAAATCACATTAGGATTCTCTTTTTAAGCTGTTCCTTAAAACACTAGTGCTTAGGAAATCTATTGGAGGCAGAAGCAGTCAAGGGTAGCCTAGGGTTAGGGTTAGGCTTAGGGTTAGGCTTAGGGTACGGCTTAGGGTACGGGTTCGTGGAGGGCTTCTGGTACGGCGTAGGGTATGGGTTAGGGTTAGGGTTAGGGTTAGTGTTAGGGTTAGGGCTCGGTATAGGGTATTGGTTAGGATTAGGGTACGTGTTAGGGTTAGGGTAGGGTTTAGGGTTAGGGTACACGTTAGTGTTAGGGTAGTTATTAAACCTAACCCACTCTCTAGATACCCCTTAGCACGTAAAGGAATATTATTTGGAGGTCCAGCCGTGGAGAAGAGTTTAGACACTAGGACAAGATAAGGAACACACCCATTATAAAGAAATCACATTAGGATTCTCTTTTTAAGCTGTTCCTTAAAACACTAGTGCTTAGAAAATCTATTGGAGGCAGAAGCAGTCAAGGGTAGCCTAGGGTTAGGGTTAGGCTTAGGATACGGCTTAGGGTACGGCTTAGGGTACCGGTTCGGGGAGGGCTTCGGGTACGGCGTAGGGTATGGGTTAGGGTTAGGGTTAGGGTTAGTGTTAGGGTTAGGGCTCGGTTTAGGGTATTGGTTAGGATTAAGGTACGTGTTATGGTTAGGGTAGGGGTTAGGGTTAGGGTACGCATTAGTGTTAGGGTAGTTATTAAACCTATCCCATTCTCCAGATACCCCTTAGCACATAAAGGAATATTATTTGGAGGTCCAGCCATGGAGAAGAGTTTAGACACTAGGATAAGATAAGGAACACACCCATTATAAAGAAATCACATTAGGATTCTCTTTTTAAGCTGTTCCTTAAAACACTAGTGCTTAGGAAATCTATTGGAGGCAGAAGCATCCAAGGGTAGCCTAAGGTTAGGGTTAGGCTTAGGGTTAGGCTTAGGGTACGGCTTAGGGTACAGGTACGGGGAGGGCTTCTGGTACGGCGTAGGGTATGGGTTAGGGTTAGGGTTAGGGTTAGTGTTAGGGTTAGGGCTCGGTTTAGGCTATTGGTTAGGATTAGGGTACGTGTTAGCGATAGGGTAGGGGTTAGGGTTAGGGTACGCATTAGTGTTAGGGTAGTTATTAAACCTAACCCACTCTCTAGATACCCCTTAGCACGTACAGGAATATTATTTGGAGGTCCAGCTATGGAGAAGAGTTTACACACTAGGATAAGATAAGGAACACACCCATTATAAAGAAATCACATTAGGATTCTCTTTTTAAGCTGTTCCTTAAAACACTAGTGTTTAGGAAATCTATTGGAGGCAGAAGCAGTCAAGGGTAGCCTAGGGTTAGGGTTAGGCTTAGGGTACGGCTTAGGGTACGGCTTAGGGAACGGGTTCGGGGAGGGCTTCGGGTACGGCGTAGGGTATGGGTTAGGGTTAGGGTTAGGGTTAGTGTTAGGGTTAGGGCTCGGTTTAGGGTATTGTTTAGGATTAGGGTACGAGTTAGTGTTAGGGTAGGGGTTAGGGTTAGGGTACGCGTTAGTGTTAGGGTAGTTATTAAACCTATCCCACTCTCTAGATACCCCTCAGCACGTAAAGGAATATTATTTGGAGGTCCAGCCATGGAGAAGAGTTTAGACACTAGGATAAGATAAGGAACACACACATTATAAAGAAATGACATTAGGATTCTCTTTTTAAGTTGTTCCTTAAAACACTAGTGCTTAGGAAATCTATTGGAGGCAGAAGCAGTCAAGGGTAGCCTAGGTTTAGGGTTAGGCTTAGGGTTAGGCTTAGGGTACGGCTTAGGGTACGGGTTCGGTGAGGGATTCGGGTACGGCGTAGGGTATGGCTTAGGGTTAGGGTTAGGGTTAGTGTTAGGGTTAGGGTTCGGTTTAGGGTACGGGTTAGGATTAGGGTACGTGTTAGGGTTAGGGTAGGGGTTAGGGTTAGGGTACGCGTTAGGGTTAGGGTAGTTATTAAACCTATCCCACTCTCTAGATACACCTTAGCACTTCAAGGAATATTATTAGGCGGTCCAGCCATGGAGAAGAGTTTAGACACTAGGATAAGATAAGGAACACACCCATTATAAAGAAATCACATTAGGATTCTCTTTTTAAGCTGTTCCTTAAAACACTAGTGCTTAGGAAATCTATTGGAGGCAGAAGCAGTCAAGGGTAGCCTAGGGTTAGGATTAGGCTTAGGGTACGGCTTAGGGTACGGCTTAGGGTACGGGTTCGGGGAGGGCTTCGGGTACGGCGTAGGGTATGGGTTAGGGTTAGGGTTAGGGTTAGTGTTAGGGTTAGGGCTCGGTTTAGGGTACGGGTTAGGATTAGGGTACGTGTTAGGGTTAGGGTAGGGGTTAAGGTTAGGGTACGCGTTAGGGTTAGGGTAGTTATTAAACCTATCCCACTCTCTAGATACCCCTTAGCACGTAAAGGAATATTATTTGGGGGTCCAGCCATGGAGAAGAGTTTAGACACTAGGATAAGATAAGGAACACACCCATTATAAAGAAATCACATTAGGATTCTCTTTTTAAGCTGTTCCTTAAAACACTAGTGTTTAGGAAATCTATTGGAGGCAGAAGCAGTCAAGGGTAGCCTAGGGTTAGGGTTAGGCTTAGGGTACGGCTTAGGGTACGGCTTAGGGTACGGGTTCGGGGAGGGTTTCGGGTACGGCGTAGGGTATGGGTTAGGGTTAGGGTTAGGGTTAGTGTTAGGGTTAGGGCTCGGTTTAGGGTACGGGTTAGGATTAGGGTACATGTTAGGGTTAGGGTAGGGGTTAGGGTTAGGGTACGCGTTAGGGTTAGGGTAGTTATTAAACCTATCCCACTCTCTAGATACACCTTAGCACGTAAAGGAATATTATTTGGGGGTCCAGCCATCGAGAAGAGTTTAGACACTAGGATAAGATAAGGAACACACCCATTATAAAGAAATCACATTAGGATTCTCTTTTTAAGCTGTTCCTTAAAACACTAGTGCTTAGGAAATCTATTGGAGGCAGAAGCAGTCAAGGGTAGCCTAGGGTTAGGCTTAGGCTTAGGGTACGGCTTAGGGTACGGCTTAGGGTACGGGTTCGGGGAGGACATCGGGTACGGCGTAGGTTATGGGTTACGGTTAGTGTTAGGGTTAGTGTTAGTGTTAGGGCTCGTTTTAGGGTATTGGTTAGGATTAGGGTACGTGTTAGTGTTAGGGTAGGGGTTAGGGTTAGGGTACGCGTTAGTGTTCGGGTAGTTATTAAACCTATCCCACTCTCTAGATACCCCTTAGCACGTAAAGGAATATTATTTGGAGGTCCAGCCATGGAGAAGAGTTTAGACACTAGGATAAGATAAGGAACACACCCATTATAAAGAAATCACGTTAGGATTCTCTTTTTAAGCTGTTCCTTAAAACACTAGTGCTTAGGAAATCTATTGGAGGCAGAAGCAGTCAAGGGTAGCCTAGGGTTAGGGTTAGGCTTGGGGTTAGGCTTAGGGGACGGCTTAGGGTACGGGTTCCGGGAGGGGTTCGGGTACGGCGTAGGGTATGGGTTAGGGTTAGGGTTAGGGTTAGTGTTAGGGTTAGGGCTCCGTTTAGGGTACGGGTTAGGATTCGGTTACGTGTTAGGGTTAGGGTAGGGGTTAGGGTTAGGGTACGCATTAGGGTTAGTGTAGTTATTAAACCTATCCCACTCTCTAGATACCCCTTAGCACGTAAAGGAATATTATTTGGGGGTCCAGCCATGGAGAAGAGTTTAGACACTAGGATAAGTTAAGGAACACACCCATTATAAAGAAATCACATTAGGATTCTCTTTTTAAGCTGTTCCTTAAAACACTAGTGCTTAGGAAATCTATTGGAGGCAGAAGCAGTCAAGGGTAGCCTAAAGTTAGGGTTAGGCTTAGGGTACGGCTTAGGGTACGGCTTAGGGTACGGGTTCGGGAAGGGCTTCGGGTACGGCGTAGGGTATGGGTTAGGGTTAGGGTTAGGGTTAGTGTTAGCGTTAGGGCTCGGTTTAGGGTATTGTTTAGGATTACGGTACGTGTTAGGGTTAGGGTAGGGGTTAGGGTTAGGGTACGCGTTAGTGTTAGGGTAGTTATTTAACCTATCCCCCTCTCTAGATACCCCTTAGCACGTAAAGGAATATTATTTGGAGGTCCAGCCATGGAGAAGAGTTTAGACACTAGGATAAGATAAGGAACACACCCATTATAAAGAAATCACATTAGGATTCTCTTTTTAAGCTGTTCCTTAAAACACTAGTGCTTAGGAAATCTATTGGAGGCAGAAGCAGTCAAGGGTAGCCTAGGGTTAGGGTTAGGCTTGGGGTGAGGCTTAGAGTACGGCTTAGGGTACGGGTTCGGGGAGGGCTTCGGGTACGGCGTAGGGTATGGGTTAGGGTTAGGGTTAGGGTTAGTGTTAGGGTTAGGGCTCGGTTTAGGGTACGGGTTAGGATTAGGGTACATGTTAGGGTTAGGGTAGGGGTTAGGTTTAGGGTACGCGTTAGGGTTAGGGTAGTTATTAAACCTATTCCACTCTCTAGATACACCTTAGCACGTAAAGGAATATTATTTGGGGGTCCAGCCATGGAGAAGAGTTTAGACACTAGGATAAGATAAGGAACACACCCATTATAAAGAAATCACATTAGGATTCTCTTTTTAAGCTGTTCCTTAAAACACTAGTGCTTAGGAAATCTATTGGAGGCAGAAGCAGTCAAGGGTAGCCTAGGGTTAGGGTTAGGATTAGGGTACGGCTTAGGGTACGGCTTAGGGTACGGATTTGGGGAGGGCTTCGGGTACGGCGTAGGGTATGGGTTAGGGTTAGGGTTAGGGTTAGTGTTAGTGTTAGGGCTCGTTTTAGGGTATTGGTTAGGATTAGGGTACGTGTTAGTGTTAGGGTAGGGGTTAGGGTTAGGGTACGCGTTAGTGTTAGGGTAGTTATTAAACCTATCCCACTCTCTAGATACCCCTTAGCACGTAAAGGAATATTATTTGGAGGTCCAGCCATGGAGAAGAGTTTAGACACTAGGATAAGATAAGGAACACACCCATTATAAAGAAATCACATTAGGATTCTCTTTTTAAGCTGTTCCTTAAAACACTAGTGCTTAGGAAATCTATTGGAGGCAGAAGCAGTCAAGGGTAGCCTAGGGTTAGGGTTAGGCTTAGGGTTAGGCTTAGGGTACGGCTTAGGGTACGGGTTCGGTGAGGGCTTCGGGTACGGCGTAGGGTATGGGTTAGGGTTAGGGTTAGGGTTAGTGTTAGGGTTAGGGCTCGGTTTAGGGTACGGGTTAGGATTAGGGTACGTGTTAGGGTTAGGGTAGGGGTTAGGGTTAGGGTACGCGTTAGGGTTAGGGTAGTTATTAAACCTATCCCACTCTCTAGATACCCCTTAGCACGTAAAGGAATATTATTTGGCGGTCCAGCCATGGAGAAGAGTTTAGACACTAGGATAAGATAAGGAACACACCCATTATAAAGAAATCACATTAGGATTCTCTTTTTAAGCTGTTCCTTAAAACACTAGTGCTTAGGAAATCTATTGGAGGCAGAAGCAGTCAAGGGTAGCCTAGGGTTAGGGTTAGGCTTAGGGTACGGCTTAGGGTACGGCTTAGGGTACGGGTTCGGGGAGGGCTTCGGGTATGGCGTAGGGTATGGGTTAGGGTTAGGGTGAGTGTTAGGGTTAGGGCTCGGTTTGGGGTACGGGTTAGGATTAGGGTACGTGTTAGGGTTAGGGTAGGGGTTAGGGTTAGGGTACGCGTTAGGGTTAGGGTAGTTATTAAACCTATCCCACTCTCTAGATACCCCTTAGCTCGTAAAGGAATATTATTTGGGAGTCAAGCCATAGAGAAGAGTTTAGATACTAGGATAAGATAAGGAAAACACCCATTATAAAGAAAACACATTAGAATTCTCTTTTTAAGCTGCTCCTTAAAACACTAGTGCTTAGGAAACCTATTGGAGGCAGAAGCAGTCAAGGGTAGCCTAGGGTTAGGGTTAGGCTTAGGGTTAGGCTTAGGGTACGGCTTAGGTTACGGGTTCGGGGAGGTCTTCGGGTACGACGTAGGGTATGGGTTAGGGTTAGGGTTAGGGTTTGTGTTAGGGTTAGGGCTCGGTGTAGGGTAAGGGTTAGGATTACGGTACGTGTTAGAGTTAGGAAAGGGGTAAGGGTTAGGGTACGCATTAGGATTAGGGTAGTTATTAAACCTATCCCACTCTGTAGATACCCCTTAGCAAGTAAACGAATATTATTTGGGGGTCCAGCCATGGAGAAGAGTTTAGACACTAAGATAATATAAGAAACACACACATTATAAAGAAATCACATTAGGAATCTTTTTTAAGCTGTTCCTTAAAACACTAGTTCTTAGGAAATCTATTGGAGGCAGAAGCAGTCAAGGGTAGCCTAGGGTTAGTTTAGGCTTACGGTTAGGCTTAGGGTACGGCTTAGGGTACGGGTTCGGGCAGGACTTCGGGTACTGCGTAGGGTATGGGTTAGGGTTAGGGTTAGGGTTAGTGTTAGGGTTAGGTCTCGGTTTAGGGTACGGTTTAGGATTAGGGTACGTGTTAGGGTTAGGGTAGGGGTTAGGGTTAGGGTACGCGTTAGCGTTAGGGTGGTTATTAAACCTATCCCACTCTCTAGATATCCCTTAGCACGTAAAGGAATATTATTTGGAGGTCCAGCCATGGAGAAGAGTTTAGACACTAGGATAAGATAAGGAACACACCCATTATGAAGAAATCACATTAGGAATCTTTTTTAAGCTGTTCCTTAAAACACTAGTTCTTAGGAAATCTATTGGAGGCAGAAGCAGTCAAGGGTAGCCTAGGGTTAGGGATAGGTTTAGGGTACGGCTTAGGGTTTGGTTTCGGGTAGGGGTTCGGGCACGGCGTAGGGTATGGGTTAGGGTTAGGGTTAGGGTTAGTGTTAGGGTTAGGGCTCGGTTTAGGGTACGGGTTAGGATTAGGGTACGTGTTAGAGTTAGGATAGTGGTTAGGGTTAATGTACGTGTTAGGGTTAGGGTAGTTATTAAACCTATCCCATTCTCTAGATACTTGACTGCTTCTGCCTCCAATAGATTTCCTAAGCACTAGTGTTTTAAGGAACAGCTTAAAAAGAGAATCCTAATGTGATTTCTTTATAATGGGTGTGTTCCTTAACTTATCCTAGTGTCTAAACTCTTCTCGATGGCTGGACCCCCAAATAATATTCCTTTACGTGCTAAGGTGTATCTACAGAGTGGGATAGGTTTAATAACTACCCTAACCCTAACGCGTACC